>NW_004440445.1:86088-89254 GCF_000330505.1 Entamoeba invadens IP1
GTCTACAAACACCAAATCACTTTACAACAAATTGAAGGAAAATGAATTTAAAGATATTGAAAAAACGGAAAATGTTGTTGAATTACCTTTTCCATTTATTAAAAAGCTTCAAGTAATTCAAGCTACTCAATTAAATATTCCTGATCTTCAAAAATTAAAAATACTTCATTTGGAACACGTAACAAATTCAGAGTTGTTAATTCCAACAAATCGTCTCAAAATATTCAGTGCTGTATTTTGTGAAAATGTTACTTTTACATTTGATGTGTTACACACAATTTCACTTTCTTTTATTGATTGCAATAAAATTAGTATAAAACCAAATAAAAGAAAAGGTCGGTTACAACTGCATTTTGTTCGCTGTTTTGAAGTAAATTGTGAAGCAAATTTTTCTATAGAAAAAGTTTGTTTATGTGAGAACAGTCAGGTCGATTTTATAAAAGCAACGAAATGCAAAATACTTACTGTTAAACATACAACTATAATCCATACAATGAAACTGATTCCAAAGAAAATATCTTTTTTGAATTGTTTAATCGCCACGATGTATTATGTTTCTTTTGAACGTGCCATAGAAATCAATTTTTATCAAGTCGATCATTCAGAGAATGGTGTCGTGATTGATGTTACGTTTCCAAAATGTGTAAACCTCTCGATTTTGTGTTGTAAGAATGTAATTTTTGTTGTTCAAGTACCACATCTAAAAAGTCTCATGTTTGAAAGGAATAGAAATGTCTTAATTCAATTTGATACTGGAAATGGTAAATTAGAAAAACTGTATGACAAAAATATCAAAAAGAACGATAAGGAACCTTCTTGTAACGTTATTCATGAAATTAAAAAACAAACAATCGACGGTTCTACACTTGAAATAACAAAATTAAAAACTTTAAAAATTAACGAATTAGATGTTTGTATTACAAATTGTGTTCATTTAAAATTCCGTGTTAAAATCGACTTTATAATGTGTTTCACTCTTGACAAATTTCAAGGCGCTGTTTTTCCAATTGAAAATGTTTCATTTGATACACTTGTTATTTCAAATTGTGAATTCATGAAATTGGATAAAAATAATATTGAAAACACTTTATTGGAAACACATCATAGAATGGATCGTATTAATGAATTTGAACCCATATACCCATATATTTCTTATGAAGATTTTGTTGAAACACCAAATCACAACGTTAAGGAAATCGATGTTAATAATTTAACTGTTATGAACAGTTCAAGCGTCTATCTAAAGTGTAGAAAACTACCTGTAACTAACACATTCAACAAATCATGTGTAACTGTGATGTCAGAGGACAATAAAAATTACTACATCGTTGATAAAGTTATCGCAACCGCTTCTACTTTTAATTTTCAATGTAACACATATACAGTTCAAAATATGACATTTGAGAAATGCAAAATATCTCAAAAAGATTCCAATTTTTTTGAAAAATGTTCTTCGACAATTAATATGAAAGAGGTGTATGGTAGTGATAGCACTTGTTTGACACTTGATTCAGTGAATGGTGTTTTTGATGAGTGCGCTAATTTTAAAATTCATATTCGCGATTCTTTGTTTCAAAGAAGCAATTTCAAAGTGTCAAAATGTCGGAATATGACTTTTGAAACAATACGAAAAGAAGACGTAATTTTGGAAGGTTGTAAAAATGTTGTCATTCTGAAATACATTACAAACAGTCACAATTAAATTAAATTCGTATTTGATAAAATTTCGTTTAAATCCAATTACGATTTTATTTGTATTATTTTTGGAATTTTTAGACGTTTTTGTTAAGTATGTTTTAATGAACTTTTGTAGGGCGGTTATAACAATTATAATATCATACATAATAGTTGTTTGTGGTTCTATTAAATTATATTTGTAAGAGTATTAAATGCATTTGTATTTTAATTAATTAACACCTTTTATACTATTGAACAAAATTCAATTGGTCTAAAAATCGGGAAATTACGAGTTTATAAAATACTTTTCCCGTTTTTAAAAGTTTAAATAGTATCAAAAAATACAGCCCAAAAGAAGTAAAACATCAAATAATTTATAATTATCTCGATATGACAAATCAATTCAAATAACATTGTGTTTTTAAATGTTAATACAAAAATAGATTTTTGTCTAGTAAAACAATTCCAATTAATAATAACTATTTATATAGTAATGATAACCATAAACAAATGGTAAAAACAGTTAAAACAAAAATTCAATATGAATAAAAACTAATAATATATTATCAATATATTATTAGTTTTTAAATTAATTTGAAAAAACGAATTTTTTTCCTAACTTGGTTTCAGAGTAATAACATTTGAAATTAACTGAAAATGTTGGTGAAAAAAAGATTATTGTAGATGAAACTTCTACAAAACTTTATATTAATTATATAATGAATAACATGATACATTGAATGAAAAATTGACCAATCAATTCGATAAATTTTCAATATTACATTCAAAATGGCTATGAATTTTTAGAATATTATATGAAAATAATGCAAACTACAAATGAATTTGCATTCAAAATCCAATTATACGTCAAGAACTTATTAAATGAATTGACCATATTATTAACTATATAATAAAGTGAACTTATTAAATGTATTAAATGACAGGTTGTTGTGCGAACCCATGTAAAGCGGTTGTGTCAATTCTTTTCATAATATTATCTTTGGTATTTGTTGTTTGTTTATTAATCATTTCATAGCAAAACCCGAAAAGTGTTCTTCTACTATATTATTAACCCAAAACTCAAAAATAGGCGAGTTTCTTTACTGGAATTGTAGTCAGTATAGGTACTCTCAAAACGTTTGACGATTTTGTAGGAATATATCGCTATGAATATCGTGGGGTATCTGGATACTCCATTGCAATTTCTTTCATTAACATGTTTTTAGCAATAGCATTTGCGTCAGCAGCAATTTATTTGATTGTTACCAAAAATATTAAGAAAGTGTTGTTGGGTGTCTTAAATGGCATCATTGTTTTCTTCTTCGTACTTACTGTTATATTATTTATTTCAATTTATTTAACTAAATACGATAATTTCGAATTGGAACCAGAAGACTATCCAAAATTCGAAACCAAAGTTTGTGATTTTTATTTAACTTCATTTTTGTATCTAATAAATTATAATTTAATTCATAAAATTATAGTTGCA
>NW_004440445.1:89354-96075 GCF_000330505.1 Entamoeba invadens IP1
ATTATACTAATAGAGTATAGTTAAATTGGTTATGTTATTAAATAATAATATATAATAATAATATACAATACTATATTTATGACATTATATTATTTACAGTATAACATTTGAAACTAATTATTAATAAATAGCATCACTGTTGCGTTGATTACAACCCCGATGAAAATTATGAATGTGCTTGCCAAACACAATATGATGATAATACAGGAAAAGTTGGACCATGTAATTCTTGTAGAGGGGGAAGTGATTCTGATGGTCTTTCTCTTATATTTGCTATAATATGTAACGTTGTCACACTTATTTTGTCATTTATTGCAGTACCATTCTACTCAATATGCTTCTTCTCTGTTTCAATAACATCTAAAGTAGTTCAAAACAATGAAGAAATGGTTTACGACAATCCTTTAATTTAAGTTTTTTGAATTTACTTCATATTTAAAACCAACTCAAAAATAAATTATAAATTGATTATATCAATATAATACACCATAATTAATTATTATAATTCATTGAAATGAGATTATTGATAAGGCTTTTGATAAGAATATATACCCCAACTTAATAAAACGCATTTGTTATCTTCGATTATACATAATAATAATTATAAAGCATATTTAATACATGTTAATAGCATGATTAAACACGCCAAATTATATTTTTTTATAAAATGAATGTGAATTTGGACTTTTCGATTGGTATTATCAACGATTATTACGATTGTTACTTGATATTAATTAATATATTTTTATAACTCAAAATCGTCATCGTCTACAGATGATACAATGTTTTTATTGTTTAAAAACACAAGATATATAATAAAATATTAATGTTTTGAATACGTTTAAATCTGTTAAAAGTTTTTTATATTATATCTGATAAGGTTCACTTTTCAAAAAAATGTTTATTTATGCTGCAACCATGATTCATCAAATTAATCCCATTAAGGGCGAGTTAACATTTTTTCAAGTAAATAATCAAAAAAAGATCGATTTGGTTGAAAAAAAAATCTTTTATGTAATTATGGTTTTTATATTATTATTATTATTATTATTATTATTTTAGTTTCAGTTTTATTAAAATTTTAATTAATACAAATATAACATACTCATGAAAAACCAAAGTCAAAAATGTTATTGTTTATGTATTTCAAAAAAAAACGTGTTTCATAACTCGTACTTTATCTAAATTTGATGAACCCTGCTACAACATTATTATTGTTTTTTTAACCCTTCCGGTACCAAAAATTTCCAAAAATGTAAACTTATTTATATATTATTCATTTCGAGTGTATATTAGAAAAAAATAATGCAAAAACGCTTTAAACTTTTTACAATTATGGGGAATACCAGGAAACAAAATTAATAATATAAAATAATTTAATTTACTACAATTTAATAGTAATTTTTAACTTACAATCGCATTTTTGTTGAAAAAAGGTTCACTTTTTCTGTGAGGAAAACTTGACGACTTTTCCTGTTATTATTTTCAAGTTTATTTTTTTTTCTTTTTATATCAAAAAAATAGTGTATAGTATATTAAACGATACATTATAAGTCTTTCTAAAAACAGGGTTTTAAAATAAGAAAACGTATCAAATAAAATTCTGATAAAAAGTTATTCATTCAAAAACAAGGGATACGCCATACTTTAAAAATACTAAAAGTAATTATTTTAATTAAGTTTATATTGTAAATGTTTTGATGTTTTGTAACTAACGTGTAAAAATGTTGATATTTTATTGAATTTTGATATATGTAACAAACAATCAAATATTATGATATTAGTTGTACAACCACACTGATTGTTAGAGTTTTCACATTATAAACTTTTGTTGAGAATCATATGTATACGAGATATATTGACATATTTTTCTTCTTAACTATCGTTTTAAAAAAATCGTTTTCATTACACAAAATAAACCAAATGTATATAAACAACATCGCGAACTTTTTCACGTTTATAAAAAAGAACCTTTATATACATTACTTTACATTATTATAAAATATATGTTATAACTGATTTGTATGACACAACTGTGTTAGACTTTTAATTTATATAATATACAAAAAATAAAACGTGCAAACTTTTTATATATTAAAAATATTACATCAAACCAGAACTGAAAACTATAATATTAAAACTAAATAATGTTTTATTTAGAATAACTTTTAGTTTACCGATTTAAGTTTATATTCATTTGTATGAGTGTTATAACAATCATATTTCTGGTATTGGAAGGGTTAATGCACAATTATAATTAAATTTGGAGCAATTGTTATAATAATCTTATTACACAACTTGTTATTATTGTGTAATAATGGTTATTCAAAAACAACGTTAAATGTAATATTAATTATATTATAATAAATAAATAATAACAAAATAACAAATTGAATATTGATAATTTATTGTTATTATAAAAAACTAAATATTATATAATAACAAAAGATAATTTATAATTATATTAAATAAAATTTTCTAGTTTGACAAAAATTCTATTTAGCTTTTTTTTCAGAACCGATTTTAGTTATTTTCAAATTATCCTCACACATACTATTAAGTTATAAAACAAATTTTATATTTTTACAATAATGAAACTTATAAAAAACAACACCAATATGTATTGAGGTTTGACTTAATCCTCAAAACGTTCATCTTCTATTTAAACCGAAAAATTGAACTTCAAAACACCAAATGGCTCAAAACGTTATCTTGAAATCATCTGATGGCAAGCTCTTCACACTCACTGAAGAAGCCGCAAAACAATCAAAACAAGTTGAGAATATGATGAAAGAGAGAGCGAATGCCGAGGAAGCAATTCCATTGTTGAAAGTCGAAGGCACTGTATTGGAAAAGGTAGTTGAGTGGTTGAACTTCCACAACGAGCACCCATTGATGTACCCGGATTTTGTGATTGGCGATAGAGACAAAAACGCGGATCTCCACCCATGGGATGTCAAATTCTGTGAGTCACTCGAGAAGGATATGCTCTTCGAGATGTTGAAGGCTGCGACTTTCATGAACATTGATATGCTCGTTGAAGCGACTGCGAAAACTATTGCAAAGAATTTGGTTGGGAAAACCGTCGAACAGATGAGAGCTTATCTTAACGAGGAAAACGATTACACCCCTGAAGAAATCGAAGAGCTCAAAAAGAAGTACGCCGATTAAAGTGTTGAAATAATCTTCAATTTAATCATTTTCATTATTATTCTTGATGTGATTTTTGTTATAAAAAAATCATTTAAATTGTAAAAACTTCATTTAAAAGCTATTTGTTGTAAATACATAAAATAAAAATAAAATTAAGATTTTGAAAAGAACAATTATTATATAACTATTAACATAATTAGAACGTATCGAATCGTCGTAACGCATTTATTTGTTTACGTGGTACATGATTTCTTTTTGAAAAATAGAGATTTTTTTTCATCTTTGTATAATTAATAATAATAATAATAAAATAAAATAAAAATTATTATAATATGTTTATTATAAAATAAGAAAAAAACACATAAACTTAATAATTACAGATGGACGAAGCATTACAAACACTTTCAACACTTTGTACGAACACTTCAAAATCAATTTTGGATTTACTCAACAGTAGAGTTGAAGATAATTTTGTAGATAACAAAACACTTAACATAACACAACGAATTGAAAATGCGGAAGGGTACTTCGATAGACTTGATGAAACTTATGAGAGGAATGAACATATTAATATTTCTCTCGAAACAATTCTCACCAATTTGAAAAAAATCGAAACAAAAATTCAAGATGAGATGACGAAATATTCGATGCACACATACACCACAAAATTAAATGAAATATTTAATTTGCAAGTTGAACTTCTCGAGGAACAATGTGAAATGAATACAAAGCCGTTTGAGGACGAAATTGCAAAAATAGTACAACTTAAAGATGATCGAATTAACGAATTGAAAAAGTCCAAACGATTTAAACAACAAAGTAAAACCCCATTTTTAGAATACATCACATTTGAAGAAAAAGAAAGTTTAGAAAAGTTGTTTAATAAGACAATAAGAAGTGTCGTGTTTGATAGTAATAGAGATGACTGGTCACAAAATACTTCTGTTTTCGATAGTAAAGTGATGGATAAAAAGAATTTATGCTTTTTAATAGAAGACACAAATAACAACAAGTTTGGAGGGGTGTTCACTGGAAAAATAGATCAAAAAGATTGTTGGCTAAGCAGTGGGAGTTCTTATATTTTTTCTCTTGTGAGAAATGATATTTTAAATCCGGTAAAGTTTGGGAAGAGTAAAAATATCAGTTGTGAAGAGTTTTATTTGTGTACAAAAGAGAGTGATTGTCTATTTGGATTTGGGTGGGGGTATGAAGTTGGGGTCTATAAAAAAGGCATAAAAGGTAGCGAGTGTAATCAATGTAAGTATACATTTACGGCAGGTTCAAATGTATTAACAGATGATTACCACTTCACACCCAATAGTGTTGTTGTATTCCAATTTAGTTGAATTAATTACACATTTTTATTTTGGGCAGTGCCACCAAAAGGTATATTTTTATTGGAAGTGAATTTCATTTAAACAATGGGAAGGATTTGTGGCCCAAAAAAATCAAAATTTTGATAATTACCATTTTTAAGGCGATCACGGTTTATTTGAAAATCATCATGAAGTGTGAAAATCACTATTAAAAAAATTCACAGTGATTTTTGCACTTTATTTATATGGTGATGATTTTAAAAATATAACAAAGAAAATAATGGATTTTACTATACACCATGATGATTTTTAATATTAACCATCTATTTTACTAATAAAAAAACACATATTATTATTTTTCAAATTATATATATAGTATATATAATCAAAATATATTAATTATTTTGCTATCGAAAGATCGTTTCATTTTTTAAAAAATTCAGAAATTAAAATACGGGTACTATGTTTCATCCGCAATCCCAAATATAAATAGAAATAGTATATTTAAAATATCCCATTTTTTAAACTAATAAGTGACCAATTCAAAACAATACAAATTTCAAAATATTAAGTATAATAAACCCAAAATTACAGGAAAAATGTTACAACACCAACTGTCGTTTTATTAAGTTTTAATAATCATTTTCAATTTGTATAACAATTCAGATAACAATAATCAATCAAATATTTTAAGATTATAATTACTTTATATAAAAAACAAATTAAAAATTCACCAGTTCTTAGGTTTAAAATTTACTACATACAGTTAGTTTCAAATTAATTTAAAAATGTTCAACAAATAAATATGATTGTACCAAATAAAATAAAAATATTATCAAAATAAATTTAAAGTGTTTCACAAAAAAAAAACAAAAATGTACATTTTTTAAATGTCTCATAAATAATTATTATTGTTTCAAATAAAATTCTTTTTGTACAAATTTAAATTAAAATTGTTTCAAAATTGACATTTTTTGTTTCAAATAAAATTAACAAAAAATGAAAATTATAACTTGAATAATTGGCAAATGTTATAACTTCTAAATATATTTAACAAAATAAATGAATATATAAACACATGTTTAAACTTTATAATAAATATGAGTGACTCTATCGAATATGTGCCTAAGTCTGAAATTGCATTGTTCAAACAACCTTTTATAGGACCTTTATGTAAACCTCCAAACACTCCCCCAAATGTTTCTCCGGTTACTGAAAGTACACTTTTAGAACAACAAATCAATTATCATCCTCAATTATCTTCTCAAATGGAAGAAGACACTAAAAAAACACCGAAAAAGATGTTACAATACTCTCACGGATGAACAAATTTCATATCTCAGAGAGTTGTATGAAGAAAATGGATTGTCTCAATCCGTTGATTGGTATGTAAATAAAACCAAAATACCAACAGAAAGAGTGAAATTTTATATTAAAAAATTGAAAGATGGAAGCGATATAACAAAGAAGAAGATAGGAAGAAAACCAAAATATACAGACGACATGTTGAAAGAGGTAACTTCGCTTCTTTGTCTACAAAATATGTCTTTGAGGCAAGCCAAAAAGGCCTTGGCAGAAAAAAATTACGATATTTCTGTATCTTCATTAGACAGGTACATAACCAATGAAAAATTGATGAAAAATGTCAAACTAGATCCTCTGTCATTTACAAAAGTGTCAATACGAGGAAAAGTTGCCAACACATTAGAAAATAAAGAACTATGTGTCAACAGATTGTTAGAGTTGAAAAGTTGTCATAAAGCCGGATTTGCTGTTGTGTTTGTTGATGAATCTCATTGGAAATTGGGTAATGTAAAAACAAAACATTGGGGTTTAAAAGGGAAAAAACATTTTAGAATTTCTCCCCTGTCGACATTCAATATTAGTTGTATATGTTCGATTGCAGAAAGTGGAGACAAATTTTGCAGGGTGTTTAACCAAGTCGTTGATGGAGATATATTTTCTGCTGGATTTAAATTGCTTGTTGAACATTATATCTGTTTGCTTGGAAATGTCGTTTTTGTATTGGATAACGCTGTGGTACATCAAAAAGAAATCATCAAGATTGCAGAAAATAGAGGCTGCAGAGTTCTTTTTAATGCTCCATATTCTCCAGAGTGCAATCCGATTGAAAACATATTTGGTATATGGAAAACTAGAGTTGGTAAACTCGAGAACAATGATTTAAAAGAACTGTTAAAAATATTGGAGATTGTTTTGAAAGTATCGAAAAGTTTGATGTCAGAAAAGTT
>NW_004440445.1:96175-103323 GCF_000330505.1 Entamoeba invadens IP1
AATTTGTACAAAAAGAATTTTATTTGAAACAATAATAATTATTTATGAGACATTTAAAAAATGTACTTTTTGTTTTTTTTTGTGAAACACTTTAAATTTATTTTGATAATATTTTTATTTTATTTGGTACAATCATATTTATTTGTTGAACATTTTTAAATTAATTTGAAACTAACTGTAACTCTTTAAAAACATAAATTGAAGAAAAAATGAATCGGGAGATGTGGCGACAACATCTCCTTAACAAACTAAAAAACCAATCAACTCATTTGTTCAACCAAAATTACAATCAACATCAAATTTCGGAGAAGACTCTTTATTCAACAAATTTACGATTATCACAAACAACATCAAAACCAATTTTGTAACTCCTTGTGACGTAGTAAAAAGGGGTGAAGACTCATCTAAAAATTTATCAAGAGACAATTCTACAATTAAAATATCTGATGAGACACATATACAAATTGACAACACTTATTTTTCGCTTTATAACGCCAAAGATACGGGAAAAAACAGAAAAAAAAATTCACTTATTATTGTGCATACAGAGAACAGTTTAGTTGTGAATCGAGAATTATTGTGACATTTGAGTGTTGTTCCAGTAACGTGGTTGTCAGTGTTCACATGTATATTGATCACACACACATTTACAATAAAACCATTCAAAATGCTCAGAAATAGAATTTCTGAAACTTCCAAGGCCATAATCGCAAACGACATGGAACATAATATAATACAAAAAGTCACAGATGAAAAACTTAAAAATAAATACTCGAAACAATTTATTAAAAATGAAAGAAAGAAAATAACGGGAATTGTGACAAAGGATCAATGTAACTAATTGTTGAAATATGTATCAACGATATCAGATTTCGATACTTTATTTGTCAACAACTCGTGTGATGTTTTCGATCAATGTTTTTTCTTTAATAAATCATTGAGAATTGACTTGTGTCAAGATTGTGTATTTCTCGACGATACCTTTAGTACCAATAAATTCCAAATTCCGATTTTAGCTGCTCTTTGTAAAGATATAAACAACAAATGTCAAATTATAGCATTCGGTTTTTTACGACACAGGTTCACATCATATTATGAAGACTTTTTAATTTTTCTCAAAACACACTACAACAACATAAATTCTTTTATAGTCGATAGAAGCGCGGCACAGACTTCTGCAATACACAAAATATTCCCAATGGTTAAAATTGTTTTTTGTTTTAGACATATCAGACGAAATATTATAACGGCATTTGGAAAAAAATCTGATGTTTTTAAATGGTTTAAACAGCTTATTAATCGGGTTATTACTGGAGAACAATTTTTGTTATTTATAGCGAATTATAAAACACATTGCAAAGACTCTATTTATAACAAAACAGGTAACATTCTTGAAAACGTTGATCTCTTTACCGATTTTATAGATTATTGCAAAACCGGATCACAGCATTCTTCAGTGAAAATTTTGGGTTGTGAAAAGGTAAAATTTTTAGAGCAACTTGAAGAAACAAAATTTAGTTGGATACCGGAATACACAGAAAAAATAACACACGATTTGACTACAAATGTTGTTGAGGGTTTTTTGGTGTTATTAAGCGGGAAACTGAAGGAAAAATTGTCTCGTTAAAAGAAATTACACAAATATTTATCGACAAAGTTAATAAATTTAATAATACAGTTTCACAAGTTTACAACGATATTCAATAACAAAACATTAATAGATTGATCGGCATTAAAAATTTACTTAAAATAAAAAGGGATTGGATTGTTTATCTTCTTAACAATTATTCTTTATTTACAACAATGTCTCCATTTGATGGTTCCACGCCATTTTACTGTCATTGTGAAGCTTTCGTAAAATTACACCATATTTGTCCATGCATTCACCAGCTTTACAGACGTTTTTACGACAAGGTTCTTGGTCTTCGAGAACCTCTTTTTGATCTTGGAGACTTTGGAAATGATGTTTTTGTTGGAAGTATTTCAGAACCCAAGCACATTTTCATTAAGAAGAATATGGGTGTAAAAGTAACTCAGTGGACACGTAAAGATCACATTGTTGCATTTGATGAAACGATAGATACAATTCTGCGGACACCCAATTACAAATCACAGTGGATTTACCTCATTTCGTCTCTTTACAATTTAAGTCAACCTGTCCACGAATCCATCAAAAATAATGACGGTTCACCATTTTCAATTGACATACCCATTCTCAAAAACTCGCAAATGAAACCTAGTAAAAAGGTGTTTTTTTGCAGAAAATCCAGAGAAAGTGACGAAAAGAGAAAAGGAATTAATACAGAATATTCAACAACCTCAAGATCATCAGAAAAAATGTAGAATTTGTGGGTTTGTTGGACATATGTCAGTTGGATAACGTTGTTCGGCTCGGAATCTTTTTTATTGATCTAAACATTTCCATCAACCCCCAAACAAATTATCAAACAAAAACGTTATTTCTTTAGAAAAATGTTTTTTTTGTAATTTTTTATATTTTTTGGAACTTGTAAACAACTAAAAACAATTTTTCATTCAATTTGAGTTCTCTTGATATTGATTTCAACATCAACCGTTTTTCGATTACACCGCCAAAATGACGCTCTCGAGAAGAGAGCAACCCAAAGGCGAGCAACCGCATTTGATTCTATTAAAACAGAAAAAGGAAGAATAGCACAATAGCAGTTTGTCAGTTTTGGCTCGAGTAACAAGATTTCATTAGACAACAATGAGCACCAGAATATAATGATTGTAATTGGCTAATTGTAAACACAAGATTGAAAATGATAAAATAACAGACTTATGGAAAGACTATGTTTTGTGGGTGGCTTAAAATTTATAGTTTGACCTTTTTATCAAAGTTAAGAACGTTATAATATATGATTAGGTTATTTTATTATATTTTTTATTAACTTTATTTGTTATTAAAACAAACATAATATTAACCCATTTTTATAGCTTTTGTTCAACAATTAACATAACAACCATATTAATTTAGTAAAAACTATTTATTATAACAATTTATATATTATTTCTATGTTTTTATATCATTTTATCAATACATTTTTGATTAAAAACTCGTTAATTATTTCTTGTCAACTTTTCTAAACAATTCAAGACTAACTCTCTTTGGTTTGTAAAGCTCAATACCATGTTTACTGTATAAATAAGAGTTCTCTGGAGATCTGGCGTCATCTCTTAATCGTTTAAAGACTTTTCTGTTGATTGATTCTTCATTCTCGTTCTCTTTAATCATGAGACTATTTTGGTATTGAAAAATTTCTTCTTCAGTAAAAAACCAATTAATCTTCGTACAAGATTTCCTAACTACTTCACACACTACATTCATATTTTTTAATAAACGAGGAACAAGTCCGCATGACACAAAAGCGGACACTACATTTTTAGTTGTGGCTACTTTCTGCCAGGAATCAACTATCGAAAGAATTTGCACTGTTGTGTACGATAGGTTCGCGTATTTGTCTTTGTTAAAACATTTGTCAAAAGAACATATACGCTTTTGGTTACCAAATATAGATACGTCTAAACTTTGTAACAAATGTGAGCTGTGACTCGGCATGAAAATGAGTTTGACGTTGTTCTTAGTTAACATGGATACAGCGTCACAAGTCAAATGACAACCAAAACCGTCAAGAATTAATGCTGCTGGCCCATAGTAATTCATTATTTTTCTTTTGTAATTCAGACTTTTGACGAACACTTCAGACAGCCATTGATCGAACAATGTGGTATTTATAAACGCCTTTTCGGCATGTTTAAGACAGACTCTATTTTTTGTTATACCCAACTCCAACAACTCTTTTTCGACTGTGACTGTAGGTACAATGAAAAATGGAACTTCACTGGTTCCTTCCATACATATAGCTGCCATCATCGTTGTCCTCTGTCCCGCTCTCTCGGTAGGATAATGGGTGTCACCTTCTCTTGGTTTGTTAATTACAATCAACGTCTTTTGTGCAGCATCGACCCATCTCTGGAATCCAGTCTCGTCACCATTCCAAATAAATTCAACGGGAATTCCTGTCACGTTAGTTTCCAGATAATTAAAATACAACTCTATTGATTCCCGTGTCACTTCCATTCTTTCTTGTTCCATTTTTGTCCCCTTTACCGTTGTTATTTTTGGACAATTAGAAGTGAAATGATTAGGGTCTTTATTGTTACATCTTCTCTGTACAACTTGTTAACAACGAACCACATCAAGTCGCTGTAACTCACAAAATTGTTATCACTTTCTCTTTTCTCAATAAAAGTGACTATCTTATCGATTTCGTCGTTTTCAAAAGTTGTTTTCTTTCCTGATAAACCAGGAAGACTTTCAAATAATTTAATTTGCCTTCTCCACATGAAGTCGTTTACACTGGAAGTAAGACTTGAAAAAAATGCCGAATTTGTCTTTTTTACTTTGGCGTTTAAATATTCATAGAATCTAAACATTTGTACTCGTCTCTTTGGTGCTGTTCTGTTTCTCTTCAAATTTAAAAACCTCAATACATGTCCCATTATTTGTTCAAACTCGTCTTCTCTTTGTCTTTCCAGCAAATAATCAAATAATCCAATGCAATCAAAAGAATCGTTGTTTAACACAGGCATAATTTGTTTATCACAATTTTTAGTCTTGTCAATCTCTGTAAGTTTTTCTGATGATTCTTCAAACTCTTCTTCATTACCACAATTAACTTTATCATCATCTAATTCGTCACTGTTTTGTAATTCGTTAATGATATCAATATTATTAACTAAAATCGATTGTGGAGTTGTGTTATGTTCTGTTGCACTTTGAACAATATCGAGTAAAGGAATCTCATCAAAGTGTATTCTACCATCATTTGGAAGTGGAACACCTTCATGTTATAAGCATCTTTTCAGCTGTTCAAACCCATTTCTTACAGTCTCAAATTGTTTAATGTAAAATAAGCATACCAGTATCAACTCTACAATTTTTATTGTTTTATTTATTGTTGACAACATTGTTTCAACCTTTTCTTTGATTTTGAGAAACCATTCAATGTCTTTTTGAAATGTGTTAATTGCTACAACTATTTTAGTTGTCGCATAGTTTCTAATGTTTGTATAATCATATATTGCAGCATTATATCGTGATAAAATTTTATCAGTAAAAGAATCAACGATACCAAATAACTCAGACATAATAGTAATTTTTGGATCGGTGTTGGGAATTGGTATCAAAATTTGTTGAAAATTTATTCCCTCGTTATTGATCTCGTAATTTCGAGAAAAGACACGTGGAGTTTGAGTAATAGAATTCATGTTAATTTTTATTAGATCTTTTTAATAAACAATTATTTTTTTATGAAAAAAACAGTGTTGGAAACTTGGAAATTGTCATTTTAACTTCAATTTAATTTGTGCTAACTAAGGTAATAATCATTTTTTTGTAAATTGAATTAATAAAATTAATGAAAAAATATTGGGAAAAATTTCTTTGTGGTAAACAAAAATTATTTATGACTTGATTCAAAAAACTGGTTATTTCTAAAAACAGTACAAAGAAAAAACAACGTTTGGGGAGTGTACAACGTTTACAGACTGACTCTCGATTTAAACATGTTTGATGAGAAAATATTTTTATTTCATCGGAAACTGATACGTTAATATAAGTGAAAACAACATAAAAATAACAAAATTTTATTTTAGATTCGACAACAGAATTTATATTATTATATGACTCACATCATAAAAACAATTGGCACTTTTTGTTTAAAAATATTGATTATTATTTACTACCGTATATCATTTTTAAAATTAACGACTATTTTTATCAATTAATGTTGTTAAAAGAATCATAAATTGTATGTAAGTGATATTTAATTTCTGTTTTGAACTTATTTTAAATAAACATTATTTTTATAAAAAAAAAGAAATATTGTCGAGAAAAAATATGCATATTATGTCATATTTTTCAATAAATATTGCAAAACAATATTACTTGTCATAATAAGTCACAAATCGAAGTTGTTATTATTTTAAGAATATGTCTGATAGATAAAATAGTAATAATATAATCATCGTTATCATATTTTAATTATCAAAAATATAACGATTTAAATTCATAATTATTTTATTACTTTTGTTTTGTAATATACTGTAAATAATTTTTTAATTATGTTTCTTCATTTTCATATTACAGATAGCAGAAAAACCAGAACCAGACTAATTTTAGTTATCGAATATTAAGAGATTTTATACAATAAAACGGGCAAATATATAAATAAATGTGTAATTTTCTTATTATTGGTCTTAAAAATAGTTATTTTTTGGGATGAAAAAAAAATGAATGTGTTGTTTTAAGTATGAATGAACAACAGTTTAATGTGAGCTAAAATAGTAAGTTTATTATTATTTATTATTATTTAATCATAAAATATTATTTTTTGTTCAACCTTGTTTATTTTCAACACACCCATTCAATTAAATCGTTTATTCATTTTTTCAAAGAAAATGTTGTAGTCTTCTTTATTCATTCGGTTGATTTGATGAGTCACTTTTCGTTCAGCATCAAAAGTGGCTCACGCAATAAATGAAAATAAAATAAAGAATAAATTATTGGAATGTTAGACATTCAGCAAATTATTGATGATTATTAAACGCGTTCAACGATAAGAGATAAATCAATATAAAAAACAAACTTTACCTTGGCTCGGCTGGGCATTAACAATAGAGACAACTCTGAATGATTATTTAAGAGTTTCATTTTTTTATAGTTTTTTCTATTTTATTTAAAAAACGCTGTGTTTATTAATAGTTGGTCCCTGGTTTTTGAAAATAAACCAACACATCCTCCAAAACCCGATTATTTGTTTATTTTTCCATAACAAGGAAACTTTAAATAAATTATAAAACAGCTTAATTTAGTCTGGTCTCTGGTTTATGATTTGATCACTGGTTTTTCCTGTATCTGTAATTAAATAAGCATTTTTTGCGTTTTGCGCTTTTTCCTAAGAAAAACAATATTTTGGCCAGTACAGGGGGGCTAAAAAACCGCTTCCGTCTTTTTAACCGCTTTTTATCGATTTAATAGTTATAAATAATATTAATATAATAAAATGTATAGTACTGTTTACCATGAAGGCTGAATATGCCTCGTGGAGACTTTTTCTGTCCCA
>NW_004440445.1:103423-130397 GCF_000330505.1 Entamoeba invadens IP1
AGTTACGAGCATCCTTCTTTCTCTAGCATCCCCATATTTCCTTTTACTGTAGTATATATAAGTTATTATAGAGTCAGTCTTTTAACGTTATCTAGTGGACAAAAAATAGATTCATTTTTGTCTAAACATCGGGCATTAGATAAAGCGTGAAAAACCTGAAACAATTGGGATGGATTTTTGGGACTGCTCCCCGAATTATTCCATTTTTTATGGTCCAAAAGGCACCAGATAACTATAAAAGACAGACTGTATATTTAACAATATCATTGTACTTAAAAAAAATTTTTAAATTCTATAAATAATTCACAATTTAATTTTACTAAATATTACTGTGTACAAAACCATTTAAATATATTATATTTAATAGAATTCTTATTTGAAAATATATTACTGGAGTCTGCATGTAAACGTTGTACGCCCATCTTTTTGAAGTTTTTCGATTTTATTTTTTTACGATTTTCCAAAAATGCTATTTTGCTTTTTTTTAATTACTCAAAAATTCCCAATAACTAGTCTAATTTGTGTTAAGTGTACAAAATTTAAGAAGACCAACTTTATAACTAATTAATGATTCAAATTCTGAATTAGTTAATATTATGAAATTGTGTTTGTTAATTTTGTCATAAAATATAAAAATATAAATGGTTATTCCAATATCAAAACTTTAAATAATAAAGTTATTCTCCAAATGTTGTCACTCCTTTTTTTATAAATATAATTTTAATGTATTGGGAAATTTTTTCCTGAAACTCTAGGAAATAGATGTTTCAGTTTTTTACCATTTTGTGAATTTTTGCCTAAATTCTATAATTTAAACGATTCACTGTGTATTTTTTGTAAAGAGACAACTTTTGGAGATAGGAAATGTTAAGACTGACTCTATTATTCATTATTGTATATAAATAAAATAATAAAACCGGTTTTGTGAAAATAGGAAATTAATTTATTTTTAGATCACATAAGTTGACATAATTGCACCAAGTTTATTCAATATTTCCTTAAAACATCATTGTATAAGAATTCAGTTTATAACATTTTGTATGACTGTCTTATGTTTTGAAAGGTCTAATGAGTGGATATTAAACAAGAATTTTTAATAATAAATGCACAAATATTTAACAAGACTCACCTTTTTTCTTATGATCTTAATGTGTTTTCTTTTAATATTATTCTTGGTTTCACTTCAAAATTCATCGAGATTAACCAAATTTCAAATAAATTATGTTCACTTAAAGCATTTTTCGAACGAATATATCGATACTTCAAGATTTAACTACACGGATATTTGTGGGGATATATTTAAATACAACGCAAACTCTGAAAAAGATTATCTCATTGGATCTTATGAGTTTTATGATAAATGTTGTTCACCACAATTTTTAGAAAGCTTGGAAATGGCAAGAGTTGCAATGCCAAATTGCCATATCGTCATTATATTCTTTTCTGAATTACCAAAAAGATGCAAAAACGATTATAGAAAATTGATCAGTCTGAAAATAGAGTTTGTCAAAGTTACCAAAAAAGAAACAGATTACGCAGTTATTGCTCGGTTTATTTCATATCTTGATTTTGTTAGCACAAATTACAATAAAATAGACCGTATATTTTTAATGGATATTAGAATTGTGTTATTTTACTCGGATTTTTTCCAAACATTTTCAAATGATGAAATATCATGGTTAAGTGAATGTTATGGAACAAAAATTCCAGAACAATGTTTTGGGCCTTCAAACTTTCCAGACCACGCAAAGTGGTTATCCAATTTTATTTCCAAAGAAGTTTCTGACAATCTCACAAAGAAAAGAATTCCTTCATTAAATGGTGGGTTTGCTTTTGGTGGGGTTCAAAAAATGAAAAAAAAACACTCGAAATTATTAATGCACATATTGATAAATCAAAAATGAAATGGGGGTACGACCAAGCATTGATCAATTGGCTCTTTTATAATGGTAAATTTAAAGAAGTTGATATGAAAAGTGTATTATGCGAACAAAGATAGTGTTATATTGGTATTGATGGGTATAAAGTAATAAACAAAACAATATTTTGGAACAATACAACATGTTCACCAGTAGCTTCACACAAATTTACAACAAACACACCAAATTGGATAGTTAGATAATAGATTTTAAGTTGGGATTGATTATTTATATTGAGATTAATTGTTCTGATAACTAAACTCTTTTCATTAATTTGTCACTGCCCTCAATTAGAGGTAAAAAAATGCAATTTTTACCTAAGATATTTAAATTTTATATATTTTCATTAGGTGTGGTTATATGAAAAATATAATTTCTTGATGTTAAATTGAAACAAAAAAGTGTATGACCTCTTTATCATTTTGAAATTTATTTTATTTCCCTGTTATTTTTTCTTATCCATAAAATCGTCATTATTATTACAATTTTTAGAAACAAAAAAAATCATTTTTAACACTAAAAAATAAAAACAATCATTTCACATTTTTATTATGATTAAAATATAAGGTAAAATGTATTTTATTATTTATATTAAAATATGTTTTGGATATAAATGACATAATTCAATTTAATTTAATAAAGTAATTCGATTAATTGTTGATATTAAGTAAAATTGTTGATCATTACCAAATTTTGTTGAAATTAAAATTAGTGTTTCAATTAATCACAAATGATAAAATGATTTGTAAATAATTGAACATTAAAAAATAAACAAATTTGATGCAAAAAAATAAATAGTTAACATTTCAAGTTTTCCTGATATTATGATGTGTCAGTTTGTATATAATTATTATTGGAGTGACTTACTTGAAAATTACATCGATTTTTAAACAATTTCTGATTTAAAAAGTTGTATCGTTTCATTCATTTTAAAGATAAATGTGTTGATACAAATTAGATAACTGGAGAAACTTTGACAAAATCAATTATTATATTCCCAATTGAAGAACAAATTGTTTATATTTATCAAAAGGTATATTTTTTGAAAATCATATAAATAATTGTAGAAATAAATTACGTATAACAACTAATTTTAATAAAAGTCTTGACCTAACAAAGTCTAAAAAACAAAATTTAAAAACTTGTATTAATAAAAGAATTACAAAACAATACAATATACCAACATTTTAATCAATTAAGTAATAAACTGCTAAGATATTCAAAAATTAAAAACTGATCAATCAATAATTGGCCAGTTTGTAGTTGTTACTTTAATTCAATAAAGCCATTGTAATTATATTTGAAAAGAACATTATAATATATAAATATTTACTAAAAACAATTTTTCAAAAGCATGTCATTTTTGTTTAAAAAATACCACAAAAAATTAAACAAGTACATTGAAAGTTAAAGTAAACTGTTGTACAAAAAAATAAATTACATTAATGTTGCAAGACTAATGATAATAAGTAATTTATAATATTATTAATTTTTATTTTTTTTACAAAATCCTAACTGAAAAAATGACGCTTTTATGAAACAAGTTTATTATAAACTTTTCAACCCATTTTCATTTTTTTAAAATTTTTACATTAACACTTAAAATAATATTCTTGTTTTTAAACTAACCCATTTTCGTTAATATATAGCCATTTTTGATGTTTTTTATGTTTGCTTGTGTAATTTAATGAACATAATAAACAGTTAAAAAACAGGAAAAAATATAATTTTTTTAACTAGTTAACGATTGTTTAATGTTATTTAAGGTGTGAAAATGGATGTCATTTAAATACAGAATGAAAGATTTTTTTACTTAGATTTTTTTTAATAATTGAACAAATTAAAGTTACTTTCTTTCTTGATTAAAAAAGTCACTTTAATATCCAACAAATATTTATATATAATTTTAACTTGTTAAATAACACCAATCAAGTAAAGTAATTAAACAACTGAAAATATTTTTAATGTTTTATATATGTACCAAAACATGTTGTTGATTGTTTGAAAATAGTTTTAGTTTTGTCTTTGAAACTTGGTTTCATTTTCTTAAAAATTTTAACTTCTTTGCAATCAATTTGTTCGATATTTTTTGGTGTTTTTGACATAACTAAACAATATTTTCAATAATGTAAAATGATGTGCTCAGTTTTTTTATTGGTCGACACAAGTAAATTTTGATAATTCTCAAATTGAACATTCTTAGAAAAACATTTATTTAAAAAGGCATTAATGCTAGTTTTATCAACCTTACATTCATTAATACAAAAAATAGATATTTGATTCGACAATGTCGACCATATGTGTGTATCTTTTCAAAACTGTTTTAAAGTGTCACATTATTTGATATAAAGTTCAACCAAATTGAATGTCACACATACAAAAACTACATTTTCAAATCTCTTACAAATTTGCAATTTTCCAATTGAAAGACACCACAAGTTATGTTTGATAAATCTGCAAAATTTCCACAAAAGTTAATGCTTTTAAGACTTTTTAACGAATATTTTTTGGATAATATAATAACTTAGTGACTTGATTTGTTCGATACCATTTTATCTGTTTTGGTATTTATTATAATATTAAAGTTAGAGTATTTATATTTTAATATAGATTGTATCATATATAATTTTTCTTCAGAGCACTCAAATAAAGTAACATTCAAGTTGTTTTTTAGATATTTAAATTCGAATATAAATTGATCACTTCTTTCAAAAAAGTGCCACATAGTTCATATTTGTTCAAACGTGCTCATTGCAATTAATTAGAATGATATTCTTTTCACATTTTTTATTAATAAACACCTCCAAGTTTTTTTATGTCAAACATGTTTATCATTTTGAACTTTTCAAATTTCTCAAAGTGAAAATTGCTGTTTCCAAACAAATACAACTCTTCAACATTTACAAATGTAAAAGTGTTTATCACTTTGACTTATATTTTTGTTTCTTTTCTTCATCTTTATCGTTTTTATATAGACTGTTGAGTTGTACATAACAACAATCTACACAGTCTCGACACTTTGAGTAAATTGTCCTTTAATTTCGTTGGCTTTATAATTTTTAACTATTAATGATTTTGGTAAATTGACTCATTTTATAATGTTTATCAAGTAAAATTGAAATTTTTTGCTCACAAAAAAGTGTTTTAACATATTATAAATAAATTAATTCAACTCAAATAGCAATGATCCTTTTCTAAAAACATATTTCTAACAAAACTATTTTCGAAAATTGTTTCAATTTTAATGTAAATAATTAAGGTTGGTCATTTTATTAACAATGAATTTTATACTATTATTTTAATATAAAAGGTTGCAACGTCTCCAAATTTCATCATTTATTCATTGTTGTAATTTTTACAATTTTTTTTAAAAGAAACACATTTAAATGACCTTTCATAAAACGTCCAATCAATGATTATTTGTATTAAATTCTTTATTGGAAGCTTGTTGATCATTTTGGAAATATTTTGTTGTGTTTTTTTTCAAATGTCATGTATGCCTTTTCAAAAAGCATTGTTTCAAAAGAATTGAATATATTATTTGAAAATTATTTGTTAAACCCATCAGAATTTGTGTATTTTTCAAAAAAGTCCACAAAATCAACGAACATGTTTATAGACATCAAAATATTTGACAGAGGGATTTAATAATTAATAAAAACTTCTTTTTGTGTAATAATTTGTTTGGGAGTTGATCAAAATGTTTAGATTAATCAAAGATTATTCAACATTATATTTTTACAATAAAAACTTTTTGCCAAAAATAATTACCAAAACAAATGTATAATACTGGACACCATGACAGAATTTTGAAAACCTGTTTATTTTTTAATTTTGGTATTTTTGTTAATATCTATTAAAAAATTTAATTTGTTTTTATATATTTTAGTCCATTTTCCAAATCATATTTTAATTTTAAAAAAACCATCTAATTAAATTTTTATAATTATATTTATTAACGATAATAGCTTTCATTAAGCTTTTATCTAACCACAAAAAAATAAAAAAAAAATAAATTGAAGCATATCAAATAAAACATATAATGATCAAGTTGGACCGTTACTCGATGATGATTGTTTCAAAATATTTTTATTCAGTTGGAGACTTCATTAAATTGATAAAAGTTTGCAAGAAATTTGAAGATATTCCTGCGATGTTTCATTATAACCCAATTCCTCTCAATCGCAAAGAAAAACTTTTTTCAAATGTTGAAACACTGGTGATCCATGCCAAAAATGAACACATCATTCCTGGGTATTTCAAATACGTCATTAAATATGAAATTGATTACCAAAAGTATCTTAAAAGTAAAACTGAACATCCAAATTACATTTACGAAAAAGTCTGCTACAACCAAAATGACAGACACGATAACACAAGTTTTGTTGGTGCAACCATTTTTGGGCGCTATACTTTTGCCGAAAATAAATTCAGTTTTCCTTCCTTATTTGATGCTACGGGTGTTAAAATATTTAAATTTGGTTGTTTTAATAACAATACCAATTTAGTCGAAATCAAACTCGACAAAAACCTCGTTGAGTTGCCTGATTATTGTTTTGATAAATGTTCCAAATTAAAAAGTATTGATTTATCAAATGTTTTGATTATTGGTGATTCTTGTTTCTTTGAATGCAAATCACTCACCTCAATAACATTTTCGGGGTATTTGAAAACCATAAGTGAAAACGCTTTAATTGGCGTCACATCACTCCAAAGCGTCGTTTTCACTGATTTTGATTTTATTACAAAAAGTCAATGTTTTAAAAATTGTTTAATTAATATCACCGTTTCAAAACATTTTGGCGATCTTCCACATAAAGTTATCATTACAAAAGAAGACGTTTTTAACGGATACACATTATGTTTGGATGACGAAAAATACGAACCGTCAATTGAAAGTTGCCCAATAGAGGTGTTGAATTTTGACGCATTTAAAGATAAAAATGGGATGAATACTTTCTGTTTGCCGACTACAGTCACTGAGATTAGAAGTGGTTGTTTTTCAAATTGCGACTTAAAACAACTTGATTTATCACATGTTAACGTTTTCGAGTATTCTATTATGAACGAACTGACTGCACTGACTTTCCACACAAAACTGGATCCAAATTTTCTTTGTAAAATGCCAAATCTCAAAAATGTAAAATTGATAGGAGGAACACAAGTAGAGAAGTCACCATGCTTTTTACATGACGTGTTTGAATCTTGTGGATATTCTGTTGAAACATATTCTTTTTATAATGAAGATGTCATTTTATATGGAGGAATGGTACCTACCTTTTGCAAGCAAATAGAATATGAAGCGATGTGCTATATTGGGGTCAGTGAAATTTGTATTCCAACATCTGTTACTTTTATTTCCTGGAATTTCACATATTGTGACAATTTGAAGAAAATAACGATATTGGGTAACAATGTCATACTGCCAGAACCCATTGCGAGTTATTGTGATCAACTTGAGGAGGCTATAATATATACAAATTGTGGCGGGGTTAGAAATTTCAGACGTTGCGATAAATTAAGAAAAATCACTTTTAGGACATTGCCAACAATCAAAGAGAACGAAAAACAAACACAAAATGAAATTGAAGAATGTTCTAGTTTGAAAGAAATCGTGATCGAAAACTCACCGAAGGACGGAATTATACATGAAAGTGTCACTTATTTTATTTACAATTTCTTTAAAAACGAATTTAAATTTGTTGGTGATGTAGTTTTTGTAAAAAGTGAAACAATTTGGAATGAACAAGAAGACGATCAGTCTGTTGAATACGAAATACCAGAGGGGGTCACTGTGATCGGATCTCACGCTTTGGATTACAAAGATTATGTTCGAGTAATAATACCAAAAAGTGTAAGACTTATTCAAAAAAATGCATTTTATAAATGCGAAAAACTAGAAACGATAGAAGGAATAACTAAAGACGTTAAGTTGGAAGAAGGGTGGCTAAGTAAATAACAGTACCACATTTGAATTTATTTAACTTGATAACTTTTAGTATATTTTAATATTATATATAAAGTAAAACCTCCCAAGAGCGGGATGGTGTGGTAATTTTATTCTCTCAAGAGCGGGAAATTTTAGCCAATCAAATTTTAAACCCGCTCGGCAGAGTACTCTATTTTTAGTTTCATCTAAAAAATCACGCTCTTGAGAGAACCAAATTTTTAGAGGTACTTCTCTTGGGAGGTTTTACTGTGTTATATTATTTGTTTTTACAAAACTTAAAAAATTGTTTTTGAATTATATTTATAAATAATTGTATTTTTTTAATTAAAAAAATGAAAATAAAATTAGTGTTTGCTTTCATAGATAGCACTTCCCTTTTCTTCGTATTCTCTTTTAGAAATGTAAGTGGTTGTTGATAAATCTGCTAAAGTAGCACAACCATGAAAAGCACCATAAATTCTGTTACTTAAAGCAACTAAACGAGTGTTTACATATTCAGGAACAAGTTCTTTGGTTTCCTTTTAAGTCTATTGAGAAAACCATCATACATTGTATTACCACCAGTTATTATAATATTGTCATAAAGATCCTCTCTCGTATCGATAGGGCAATGTTTAATAGTATCTACTTTTATTTTTGGGATACCATCCTGTTGATGTTTTCCAGTAATATCCACAAAGTTTTCAGGTTGGAACATAACATTTGTAGCCAAGAATGTTTCTTTTGCCAAATTCAATTTGGATTTATCAGGCAATTCATATTGTTTCAAAAAACTTTTATCTTCTTTTTCAAGTTCTTTGTTGACATCTTGAGTAACGTAACACATCTTTTTTATAATATCATAAATGGTGCCAAAATCAAGATTGAAATAGTTATTACGTTGTATTAGTGATTTAAATACATTGAATACATCAGCTCCACCAAAAAGAGTTTTATAACTGTGATTATAGTCAGGTTTTTCATAATAAATGGGAAGTACTCTTGTAAACACATCACCAATATCAACAACCAAACCGTTAACTCTACATACTGAATATACTGAAGCTGAACTGGGCGTTTCATAGTGAAGATTTGGAACTTCAAAATTTTCAAACATTATTTGGGCCATTTCTGCTCGAGTTGAATTAGAATCAATGAAATCTTCAGTCATGAAAATGTCGTGGGTATGACTGTCACCCTTGCATTGGGTTTTGAAAATGTAATCATAAACCTTCGAAAGACAGTCTTTATTTTTTAATTTTCCCAATTCAAAAGGAGCCGAAACACTGTAGTCAAATCGTTTTTCTAAAGCTTCGGAACCAACTAAATAATCATTGTTATTGTTTTTATTTGCAGCAATGATGTTTGGAAACACCAAATCTACAGTTTGATATTCTCTATTTGGAAATCCAACTTTCATTTCATGGGAGCCATTATCAATAACAAGAGCGGGTATGTACTCTTCTTTTTCTTCCGATATTTGCGTTTTAACCTATATTTCTATGTTTTTATATACAATAGTTAACTACACTTTGTGTAATTTCAAATTTCTGTTATATTATAATTTATTTTTCATTTATAAATTGTTTAATGACTGTTTTAATGTGTGTAAATAAAATTTATGAAAATGATATTATTTAGATAATAATTAATATTATTGTTGTGTGTAAAACACTTGAATTTTATATGATAACTTTGATGTGATATATTCTAATCATAATACATGAATTAATATATATCTTTTGAGATTAATTGTTAAACAATATAAATTTTAACAATAAATTTTACAAGACAGACTAATTTCACCAAAAATACACAATAAAATATAGTGTAAATCACCTCATATCTTCTAAATATTTAAAATGAAAGTATACCACATATAAAAATCAATTTATTTATTTTAAAAACCCGTCACACAAACAAAACATATTTTCTCTATACCATAAACCAAAAACAGGACCATGAACAGACCAAAGAAAATAATTGACATAGTGTTTTTTACTATTGATCAGCAAAAGAAAAAGCCTTGAAAATATTGCCATAAATATCCTCAACTTCTGAGTGGACCCATGTTTTTTTTCTATTTTTACTGGACCACCAACAGACCATTTTTTGGTCTTCATTTTTTGTATTAACAAATCAAAAGTGCATTTAAAGATATTTTTTGCAATAAAAGTAAAACAATAACTTCAAACACAAGTGAGGTTAAACAATCAAAATAAAACCACAAATACTCAAAAATAAATATGCAACAATTACCTTTAAAAGATTGCACGAGAAAATTCTGTCGGGTGAAATATAAGTTACACAATTACACAACTATTATTTATGTCAAATTAATAACGAAGAAATATACGAAAGTATTCTTCTTGATTATTGTAATGAATATCAACTTAAAAATTTGGAAGAAGCATTTAAAGGACCATTTGGATTAACTGAGAAGACTTGTGATGTGTTAATTGGAAGTGGAACTTCAACAAAACAAACATTTTTATTACCAATTGATTATGTTGAGGAAGATAAAAATGATGTATTCATGAAAGAGGTAAGAATGTTTATGAAACAAACAACCTCATAATAAGATATCATTTCAGTTAAGTCAAAAAATCTATTGTTGAATTCAGCTATCATAATACTTGATAAAGAAGTGTCAAAAGAAGTAAATATAGAAAAATGTATTAAAAGTGGAATTTGCACTCCCAATAATATCATCCGTGCTTTAAGAGAAAATGGTATAGTAGCACCTGGCAAGGCTCGAATATACAAATACTTTGATTTAAAACGGTCTTTTTTGTTAAAAAAGTTCAACAACAACGAGATAAAATAAAAAGGTTGGTGATAAAACGAACTAAAAAATATCCCAAAGAAAGTGGTATTCAATGTGCCAAAAATTGTCAAAATTCCATAAAACAAAGGTTTCAGCTACAACAGTCAACAGAATACGAAAAATAACTTTACATATAAAATTTCACCGAAAAAAACCACTCCTTTCTTTAAAAAATATATTGGATAGAAAAAGCTTTGTAACTGCTGAATTGAAAATGATTCAAAATATAGAAAAAAGTGGGAAAAAACCTCGCAAAATCGTGTATGCAGATGAATGTAGATTTTGTCTTGTGAAAGATTGTCGATCCAACCACATTCTGAAAATTCCAAATATTACACTTTTCTTCCAAAACACACTGCATCTGTGATGGTTTTTGGAGCCATTGGTCCTAATTATAAAAGTAAGTTAATTCGGTTGCACGGAAAAATCAATGCAGACAAATACATACAAATGTTCAAAGAAAATGATTTAATCAATTCTATTCAAAAGAAGTGTGGGAAAAATCCATTTTTATGCAAGACAACGCCCCTCTACACAAATCAAAAAAAAACACCAAAATATTTATATGACAATAAATTTAAATTACTTCAGGGATGGCCAGGAAATTCCCCAGATTTAAATCCAATTGAAAATGTCTGGTCAATAATTAAAAGATGAATTGAGATTACAGCTGGAATGAATGAAATGGAAATTTTTCAAAACGTTGAAAAAATGTGGAATAAAATAGGACGCAAAGAAATAAACACACCTATTGAATCTTATAAAAGGAGACTTGAAATTTGTAAAATTAATCACTTTCAAACGATCAAACAGTGGTGAAATTAATAAGATGATTATTATTAAGTTTTCATATAAAAAACATTTAATATTATAAGTTTTGTTGTTGTTTCTAATAATATATAATTTATAATATAAATTATCGTTCGTTATTTATTTATACTTTTACAAAATAATTTAACAATCGAAATCATTTTGGGGAAGTTATAATTTAAAAAGTGTCTCAAAAAAGTATTTTGGTAAAATAAATAAATAATGATAATAAATAAAAAAGTACTTTTAAAACATTATTATATTTTGAAAAAAACAAACCAAAGAAAAAATAAGGTTTTTGATTTGTGGTATACAAATATATTAATAATAATATTTCTCGAAGATGAACTTTTTGCTTTATTAATAATTTAAAGATATGCATTAATTAATGGATAAAGTTTTATTCTAAAAATATAATTCCATGAAATTATTTTTTTTAAACGATTAATTGTGGTCGTTATATAAATTCAGATTTTATACAGAACTCATTATTTATAATACTTTATTGTATTATTTTATTTTCATATTTATATTATAAATTATACAATTTATTCCGAGTTGTAAATATATATTTGTTAACAATAATAAAAAAACGAATTTGTTATACATTGACTAATTAAATTAAAAAGAATTTAATAATATAATAAAATATATGGTTATTTTCAAAAAGTAAAAAGCAAGTTCAAACAAAACATAAGTATTATTATTAAGAAGGTTTCGTGGTGTAGTTGGTTATCACATCAGTTTTACGTACTGAGGGTCCCCGGTTCAATCCCGGGCGGAACCACTTTTTAATTCATATTATTCTTCTTTACATTCTCATAATGTGTTTTTTATTACAAAAAATATAAAACGCTCAACAAATGACTTAAAAGTATAAAATATAAAAACAGCGGAGGGAAGTTTCGATCAACCGACCTGCAAGTTATGAGCCTGCCGCGCTACCACTGCGCCACCCCGCTTTCACATATATAATATTTCAATGATTTTAGGTGATAGCTTTAATTATAATACTATTTTTGTTATTTTTATAAACATCAAGACTATAATAAAACAAAAAGTTCCATCGCCGGGAATTGAACCCGGGGCGCAAACGTGAGAGGCTTGCATGTTACCAACTACACCACAATGGATACATATTACTTTTATTTTATGCCTTTAAGATTCTACAAATTAATAATATCATAAAAACTTCAATATTTTAAAAAATTTAGTAATCATTAATACCGGTTTTTAATAAAGTTATTTATTATTAATATTTAACTATATCTATAAAATATATAATTATTCTAATTTTTATTGTCATAAGTAAAAAAATAAAAGGAACTCTCCAACGGGGATTCGAATTCCGGTCTTTCACGTGACAGGCGAAGATACTAACCAGCTATACTATTGGAGACTTCTATTATATTGATTATTTTAATGTTACAATATTTTCTATCTTTATATTTTTAATATTTTAAATTAATACATGTTATAAAATGTATAGAAACCCTATTAATTTACAAATTTTAATTTTTCGTTATTTTATAATTTAATAATATATTTCTTATTTATTATACTTTATTATTTTTTTAGATGTTAATTTTTTAGTTTAATTAATATAACTTTTTATTTCGTTTAGTACAAAACAAATAAAAACTAAAGATCTTAAAAATAAACCGACTGGCATAATAACTAAATGAACAAATAATGTTCAATTGGGCTTGTGGCGCAATGGAAACGCATCAGACTACGAATCTGGGGATTGCAGGTTCGATCCCTGCCAAGCTCGTCTTTTTGTCCTTTTTATGTGTACTTCTATTATATAAAAAATATAAATATTTGTAATTTTACAAAAAATAAAAAGGTAGATTACCTGACGTTCCCATCTGTGTGAACATAATGGTACTAAACAGGCTCTAAGCATCTTTACTTCCGTGTTCAGATGGGAACGGGTGTATCCTACTTGATATGAACCTACCGAAAGTAAAAACTTATTAGACTACACCATTCAGTAATTGTATAATTCATATTTTTTCCTATTAATATTTCATTCCATAAAATAAATAAAAAGAAAAGTCTTAGACCACATTAAAATTGTTACCGTTATTATATCGATCTCAAAATGGTTTTTTTTATTATTTAGTTCTTGATGCAAACTTTAGTTAATAGGTTTATTTTAATTTTAAAAATATATTTTCATTTTGAAGTATCCTGCAAGCAAATAAGACATATAATATGTAAGCTTCCATAGCTCAGCTGGTAGCAGCGTTAGACTGAAGATCTAAAGGTCGTTGGTTCGAACCCGACTGGAAGCATACAATTTTTATCCTAATACTGTGATACCCTAACATTGTGAATAAATGATATTTTTATATGTATTTTTTAATAAATATATAATTTGTAAATATATTGTTTGATAAAACTTAGATAATATCAGATGGTTTCATGGTGTAGTTGGTTATCACATCATCTTGACGTGGTGAGGGTCCCCGGATCGAACCCGGGTGGAACCATTTTTATATAAGACTTTGTATGTCTACATTTTTATTTTTCTTCTTATCATATTACCCTTGATAGATTATATGAAATTTTAGTCTTATAAAGACTTGTGTTATTTCTATAACTGAAGACAACTTAATACTAATATAAGGTTTCATGGTGTAGTTGGTTATCACATCACTTTCACGTAGTGAGGGTCCCCGGTTCAAACCCGGGTGGAACCATCTTTTATACACTTTATTATTAACCATGATGTATGCTGAATTTTTATTTATTTGAATTTTTTTGTTTTAGTGTTAATATTTAGATACAAATTTAGTATATTTTTAATTCTATGAATAATTATTTTTTTAACTTGAAATAAAACCTTATGAATAAACATGAAAAATTAAACAAACAACTTATTTTCATTTATGAGAAGAATTTTTGAATATTACTTTAATTATATAAAAATTTAATGATACCATTACTAGTGGTTATTTTTTATTAGTATTCATAATATAAATGTATAAAACTTAAATAATGTTTTTTAAGATGTTGATATTTATTCATTTGTGAAATATAATCTTATGGTTAAATTATTTTCATAATATTGGTTATATTCAACGCCTTATATATTTGATAAAATAATATTTCTATTTTTACTACTAGTTTATAACATAAAAATTATAACATTACTTTCACATTAAATTAGACTTACACATATCTATGATTAAATTTTTTATTTTTATTTTTCTCTTTCAGATTTATTTGATGTTGTAAACTTTAATATCATACAACCTTTAATTATTATAAAATTAATAGCGTTTATAGATACTGTGAAAATATAATTTTTAAATATGTTATTTTAATTCTCATATTATTTTTCTTTGTATATTATTGTTTGTCGCATTCAATATTCAGAATTAAAACTTAAATGAAATTATTATAATATATATTATATTATATTATTCCTGTTTTTAAAATTTTAATTTTGAGTTGAAATGTAGATGATTATATTAATACAATTTTATTTTACTATATATTAATTTTTATTTAATTTTATTTTATTAATATTTTTTTGTAAAAAATTAAAAAGGTAGATTACCTGACGTTCCGCATCAAACCCATTAACAACGCGTGCAAACCCTTCCTCGTTGATGGTGAATTCCTTGTAAATCATCAAATACGTGTCTCCTTTACGTATTGTATGACCAAGATAATAAATGAACAGGTTCTTTACCTTCTTCAACCGCAGCGACCTTAGTTCGGAAAGCTTTACGATTGTGAATGAGAAGCGATCCACAAACGACAACATTTCTCGTTGTTTTCGAATCATTTGGATGCATGCCTGATAGTATACTCCGCCGTCTATAAATACCGCCAAGTTATTTGTAATTTCAGTTTTATCGCCCATGGAGATTATGCTTATGAATGGCAAGTTTTACGCGAAATATGGCAAGATCGAGAAGAAAAAGATATTGGACGCAATTTTCTACAAGATTCATGACACGTTTCCCACGGGTGCATGGAAATACAACGAAGCAGAACCATCTCATGTTGATGCACAAAGCATTCGAGAGCTATTTGTGACAGAGAAGAGAGATGAAACAAATCCTGTTGTCGTGTACTTAACAAACGACGAAGAGACGGCAATGTGTGGCTTTATCACGGATCAGCTTCTTTTTGAAAACGAACATTATATAACGTCCGAAATGACATGGTACTTCGAATCAACAAAGAGTATGACAAATGTATATCAAGGAACACGTGTTAGTATCACGTTAATTGTAAAAGAATTCATACCTTTAATGCAACATGCAATCGATTTGTGTTTCACTGGGTTTTCAATTCAGAACCCGTCGAAAATGTACATTGGTGCGTGGTATATCAATCCTGCAATCGACACTGCAATAAATATTGTCGACACAAATCGAACAGTTTTGTTTGGTAACAGAGTCCTTAATGAAACAATCGAAAGGAATGATTTGATTCAGCTCACGGAAAACACGTGGCTTTCCCAGGTAGAAACGACGCTCCTTAAAAAAAGATGATGGTCAGGATAAAAACAAGTACAGTGAATCTGATTCTTGCTTCTTCGTTTCTTTGCTATGAAACAACACCACTCATTGTTATTAGAGCATTAACGGGTGTAAAAACAAAGATTATTTCTCCGAAAATGCATTTGTACGGTTACTATCCAAACATATACGAGATTGTACTTGAATCGAAAAAAAATCACGTTTGTACAGAACAAACAGTACCAGCATAAGTGCGTCTCATTTGATTTCCTCGACATAACACAAATTACCCTTGTCAAGTACTTCGACCTTACCGAAGGCGTTTGCTGCCTCCTCTCAACAAGTTTTAGCATCGAGGGGGAAAATAGGTCACGTGCAGAACTTGAAATGCAAATGTCTGTTTTTGACGAAATAGTAACAATGTTCTTTGGAAACGGGTACAGAGAGTACAGTATTAGAGACGTAGTTTTCTACATGTTCGAAAGAGATTCAACAAGATTTCTCATGTGTACGCTTTCATTTCACCTAACTTATATCAGCGGAATTGAAATTGTAAAGGAGGGGAGAGGTACGTACAGGATCAATAGCGAATGTAGCTCCGAGGATTTTGATTTCTCAAATAGAGAGGCATTGTACAACGCATGCATGAGTGTCTTAAATGATAAAAAGAATGGGACAAAAGAAGTGAAAAGGGTATCACAACATCGATTGTTCATACCTAAGTTAGAGTCGAAATTGAAATTAATGACTGATTCGGAGAGGAATAGTATTGATCAATCGTTTGATGATTTCCCACATAAACGTATAGTTTTTGAAACTAACAGAAGAAAGATTGCGGTTCCAACACCAAGAAATGTTTCATGTCAAAAAATGGAGATTATAGACCCAGAAATTATGGACGTAATCAATTCAATCGATAGTAATCATCCGATTATTATAAAAGACACGGAGAAATTTGATAGTAATCCTAATGTCGTTAAAGAAAGCGCTGACGTTAAAGAGGTTTTGAAAGAAGTCTTAAACATGGAAGAGATAACTGCTGAACCTAAGGATAGAAATGTAGCAGATGTAAACGTGGAAGAGATAACTGCTGAACCAAAGGATGATAACGTAGCAGATGTAAACATGGAAGAAGAATGTCCAAAATACGACAGCGAAGACTTGATCAACGAATATATAAATTCATGATCTCTTTAACAGAATTCTTACTTCGAACTTTGATTAATCTTTTCTTCGATTACCTTTTTTGAATTTTCAACTTCGGAAACGATTTCCGTGTAATTGACTGGTTGTGTGATAATTCTTTTGTTTGTACTATTTGGTACGATGTTTCTTGTATAATTCACATCATATAATGAATTTCCTAGTAAATTGCCAAACAATCGAAGTGCTCTTTTTCGGGCGTCAGTGACGGATTCCTTAGCTGCTATCTCAAGTGGGTTGGTCTTAAGTGCTGAAGAACCAAATCCAATATCTTCGTGGTAGCATCCATTCTTCAAAGTGATCCGGACAATTGACAGTACACACCCTGGATTCTGTGGGATGAATTGTTTTACCTCATCGGACCACCCGTCATACCCAAACACAGCGTTTGCAATCTCTATTGCGCGAAACCCTTCGAGATATTTCATGCTATTACCGCCTGCTCCTTGTCGAGCACATACCAACTGTTGTGGAGTCTTTTCCATTAGAATCGAATCGATATCTTTATTGTTTTCAAAGCCGCGGGTCCCAAAAGGGGACAATGTTATTTCTCTTTTTTCCTCTTCCATATACAATTTAAAGATAAGAAAGATTCAATTCACGTAAATTCCACCATCGAGTTTCTTCTGGATCTCCCATGATGGGTCTCTTCTGAAATCGTTGATTGTGTCTACAATCTCACGGATCTTCTTTGCAAGTTTTATCTTCTGCTCGATGTAATCTTGATCTGAAATGCTTTGACAGAGTGTTTTGTAGATCAAGATGTATTCCGAAAACAGTTCCTTCAAGATATGTTCGTACCACAGGTGCGTCGAGTATGTGACAATGTTCTCATCAAGAACGGAATTCTCGTTTACACCTTTGATACTCATTGTTATCTATTTTTTAAGTTCTTTTGCGTGAGTATATTTCCAAAGAAAGAAAGTAAACAAGTAAAAAGGATTCGATTAGATGTATTGTTGGGAGTATCCTGTTTGGATGAACCCCATGTCTTCTGGTGGAGCTACTTCAACCTCCATCTCGTTGCTCTGGTGTACTTCCTCCATTGGTTGGACTGTCCTGATTGGAATAGGGACTTGAGTGACAACTTGACTCTCATCTTTCTCCTTAGTAATAGCCTTCTGTATCTTGACGTAATTTGGGTATCCTTCCATTGTTACATCCTCGATGATGTTCTCTAGTTCATCACCACTGAGTCCAAGAACAGAAGTCATCAAGAAGTCGTATTCTGTCACCCTTTCAATACTTCTCTCATCGTAAATCTTATCTTTCCAGTAAGGTATTTCGTATCTAATTCCTTTAATGCGGAAATCATTGAAGTTAAATTTCGGGAATATGGTACAGTTTTCCTCAAGCCATTTGTCAGAGTTGAACTCATGTACAAAATTGCGGAATTCTTCCGGGTTAAATAGGAGTACAAATGGAACTGGATATACATTTTTTACATCTCTTAGTACTCTAGATTTGAATTCTTCACCACCCATGAGGTTCTTTATCGTACCGCTGTTCACCCCATTTGATGTGAAATCATCGAATACTCTCATTACATAGTCTGCCTCCTCACTGTAGTATGTGAAGTTTCCGTCTCCTTTTTGGTAATCGACAAGTGATTCAAACGGAATTTTCATTTCTGGGAACATAAGGTATTTGAAGAGGACGCTCTTCCCAATGTTGCTCTTTCCAATGAGAATAAGGTTGTTTTTTCTGACACTGTTTGTTCCAAATGTGGTTCTTATCCAATTCCTTACTACATCAACAAACTCACAATTGATAAGTTTCAAATTGTTCATTTTTCGTTCTTCCTCAAATCGTTAGAATCGATTTCTCTTTGGACGTATTCTATCCACGACTTTCATTAGCTCGTATGCCTCGACAACACCAAAATTTGAAACAAGGATGTCATTTGCCTCCTTCGTTGTTCTTGATTTAGATGCCATTGATATTAATTTGGACCTTGTTACACTCTTTATTGCGTTTCTATCCATTATAAATCCCATTGTTTCTCCTCTGCTTGTTGACTTTTCTGCCATAAACAATGACCGGAACATTACTTGTTCTGCAAAATCCCTAGTACATTGGACCGGATTAAGGATAATGATGGTATTGTCCTTACTGAATATAGTCTGTGTTACTTTACAGAGCTTCTTGGATGCGAATACAACAGTATATACAACGATGTATTTCAGAAGGTCAACATCTTCCCCGTCTTTAATTGTCAAATATGAATTTGTGTCCCAATTAATAACTTGATCTACGGTATCTTTTCTGGCTAGATACCAGCTGACATTGCTTGGTTGGCTCTTCGGAGCATACGTCTGAAGTATACATTCTTCCAATACCCCCAAACCATAAGAATTATTAAATGTGGCATATCCCACAATCTTGGGGACTTTTTTCTTGTCTACGTTGCTTCTAGGTTCCCTGCTGTTGCTTCTTCCTCTACTTGTCTCCTGTATGCTCATTGATGTTGGCAATTAAGATTCGAGATCGGAATAAGTAGTCCCCGAACTGCGAATGGTATTGGATTTGAGATCATAACTCCAGTGTGATGATTGTGATAAAGAATCATACTAGTAGTTTATAGTAAATAAGCTATAGTTGTAGTGGATTAGAATTATTCTATGAGAATAATAAGTGTTTGATTGGCTGTTTTGGATGAATAAGTGGTATGAGACGATACGAATTGAGGCATTCTAGTACTTTGTAGTAAATGAACTATAGTTGCCACTTGTGGATAATTCCAAGAGACAAGAACTGCATCTGATTGGGCGATTTCAGAAAGATAACTCCAGTGTGATGATTGGATTCCTCAAATTTATGCAACTATTGTAAAAGAAACCATAACATACTATACCTTGAGAACTGGTGCTATAAATATTCTCATTGGCTGTGGTCCAAAAAATTGTCCATCACCCATAACAGGAAAATGCCGAGCTAAATACCGGGCGTAATGCTCTCATTAGGATATTTCCACTGTGTTCCACAGCGATCCAAATAGGGATTTCTTCCTAATCCAACTTAAAAATCCCATATAATTACATGAAATTGAATAAATTAGCATAGAACTGGTAAAACAAAAATAGAATATAAAATATTTAGTTATTTGAAATGTGGTAAAAACAGTTGTATTTCAGGAAATCAACCTAATTCACCGAAACAATCCCTATGTGGACTTCAGTGGAACGGCATGGAATAATCGTAATCATCCTAATCATCCCATTATTTCACACGGCATTCAACCTATATTAATCATGGACCTTTTTAAAAAAAATCCCTAACAAGGTATTAATAGACACAAATCTGATTGGTCAATTCATTGATTCAAAATGTTATTTTAAAATGGAATTCACTTTCAAAAATGAGGCAATTTTTAAAAAATGAATATTTGTTGGGTAATATACACTTAACAAAATGGGAAACGTTCCTCATCAACACACATGTTTTGAATTTCCTGTATCAATCACTTCATTTTTCAAACAACAAATAACAAAACGAATAACAAATAACAAGGAGTATCCGAAAATAGATTTGATACCTTTTGGGGTGTTCAGTTGTCCAAATTCCATGACAGGGAAATGCCGCGCAGTCGTGTGAGTATTCTATCTAATGTAAGCATATTGTCCACATAGTCCACTGGTGTCCATAAAGGGAAATGAAAGCAAATTTCGGTTGAAGACCCGATATTGTACATATTACCAATGATTTATACTTTTGCCAAATTACACTTTTAACTCTTTAGTATTAAATTATAGTATTTATTGGTATTAGTATTTATTAGTATTGGAAGTTATTTGGTATTATTAAGTATGATATTATAAATTGGAAGTTATTTGGTATCTATTAGTATATCATGGAATTATAGTATCATTTATTATTATCTATTAGTATTATTATTCAATACTATTTATTAGTATTCACTAGAATTCAATGGGAGTATCGAAACGGCAACTCTCTATTCTCCATGTTTCAAGTCAATCTTCGGGATGTCACCCACATCTTTCCACAATTTCCCTATGTGGACAGGTGTGGACACTATGGACACTTTCCTAATCGATCCTAATCATCCCGATCTCTCCCACGGCACAAACATAACACTTCTTGTGGACACTTTCACGGACAAATACCAATCGGGATATTTATAGGCGCATCAAAATGGAACAGCAAACAATTCATGAAGTATAAAGTACTATATTTTCCAGGTTGAAAGAAGTGAACGCAGCAACTTAAACAATCCCACAATCTCGAAAATGGGTCGATGTCAAAGCAGCTCAGTCGCAACAACGAAAGATCAAGCGAAAACACAAGCGAAAGCAATTCAATCACTGTCGACAGTGATGAATGGGAAGAAGTCCCAGTCAAGAAAGACAACAAGTCAGACTCGGAATCGGAATCGGAATCATTCATTGCAACTCAGTTGACGTACAGCCAACAGGAAAGAAAAGACGAGAAGAAGAAACACAACAAGGAAATTACAGAGAAAAAGCCAAGAAACGAAAACGAAACAAACATCCTCATGCAAAGAAGAAAACTGGTTATCCTCAAAAGTGTTGAACAGTTGGCAAAATCACTCAAATCCGTTAAAAATGATATCATCAGTTTCTCCGAACTGTTGGATTCATTCTATCTTTAAGTAATACAATTTTTACTTTTACTTGTTTTTTTTCAATCCAAAAATAGATGACGATGAAATCAATGATATTCTTGCAAAGTTAGATGATTGATTTTCAATTGTTTTTTTCCGTTAAAAAGAAACCAAGTTAAAGTAGTTGTATACTTCTCCGATAGATGGTCGCATTTCGCAGTCGTCGCATGTCATTTTGAGGAGAAATCCTTTGTGTTGTATGTTTTCATTCAAAAGTAAATCCTGTAAGTCGAAATTGTACCCAGACGTGAATAATTCAAGGATTGTGTATCCAAGACAACAGATGTCAGACCCATAACACATTCCTCTCAGTGTTTTTGATTCGGGAAGGTATCTTCGTGTGCAGCAAAAGCTTTTGAAGTGTTTATTCTTCACAAGTGTGCGTGCAAGCTCAAAGTCGATGATCTTAGCAATCCCATTCACAACAACAACATTGTCGGGCTTGATGTCCATGTGAACAATTCCTTGCTCATGAAGAAACATGATTCCACAGAGATATCTTGGACGTATTTCTTCCCTTCCACAATACAACGGAGTGGTGTGCCACATTCCATTGCTATCCCATAGTTTGCTTCTGCAACAAGATTGTTACTAGAGTAGTGGTTTGTATCATACACACCAAGGATATCAATGATATTCCCGTGCTTATATTTCCAAATGCGATTCAGAAATGCCTTTCGTTCCTCGCAAATACAGACAAATTTTAAATATATTTCCTTCGTTTCATGTCTCGCTTTCAGAAAGATTTTGTTTATGCTTTCCTTGATCCATATGACGATTTTTGGTTCGAACGAATTGTTTTCTGACACAAACACAATTGGGGATTTAATAGTCATTTTGTTTTTATTGATTGTGATTACGGTGTAGTTCTTGTCGATGATAACTGTTGGCACTGGGGTGTATTCCATTCTGGGATAATTCTAAGTGACAACAACTGTATCTGATTTTATGATCGAGAAAAATAACTCCTGTGTGAAAATTGGATTCTCAATTCGATGTAACTGTGGTAAATGAAACTATAACAAATAGTAAGAAAAAAAGAGGGAATTATTAGAACAATTCTACTTAATACAATTACCTATTATTTTTATTCGTGTTAAATTACTAGTATATCGAACTATTAGTATACTATAATTACAAGAAATTACAAATGATTGTTTAAAACAAAAATTAAAATTGGAAAATTGTTTAAATCCAAGCTTCGTAGGTTGTCCCGTCTTGATTTTGGAACGTCACCAGTTCCATTCCAGGATGATCGTCTTGATCTTGATACTCAACTGTTGGTCGTTAGATTTATATGAGAATTCATCCGGATTAAAATTATCATTATCATTATCATCATATAATTCTTTTCTAGCAAACATATCATAGTAGAGAACAAAGTCTTCATCATCAAGGAGATGATGCTCTTTCCTGCCTTCTTCTCTGCTGCTTGGTTCTCTGTTGATGCTATGGCTGCTGCTTTCTCCTTTGCTGCTGCTGATACTGCTGCTCATTGTCAACTGAGATACGAGATTTGAATAAGTAGTACTCGAACTGCGAATGTTATTGTATTTGAGATCATAACTCCAGTGTGATGATTGTGATACAGAATCATTCTAGTAGTTTATAGTAAAATAACAATACTTATAGTGGATTAGAATTATTCCATGAGAATAACAAGTTTTTGATTGGCTGTTTTGGATGAATAAGTGTTATGAGACGATACGAATTGAGTCATTCTAGTACTTTGTAGTAAATGAACTATACTTGTTCCACTTGTGGATAATTCCAAGAGACAAGAACTGTATCTGATTTGCTGATCTTAGAAAGATAACTCCAGTGTGATGATTGGATTCCTCAACTTTATGCAACTATTGTAAAAGAAACCATAACAAATAGTAAGACAAAAAGAGAGAATAAAATGCCAAAAATAACTTCAAAAAGGGGCAAACCCAATAAAATGTCCGTTAGGGGAAATAAGAGTCAATTTGAGTCCTTCAAATCGGGAAATTAGCATTTTTTGTAACTTTCAGACAACTCCGTTAAGTCCGTTAAAGGGAAGTTAGGATGATTTATAGGACTTTTCCCGGAAATTACCAAATTATACTATACTTTAGAGAGAATTATTAAAACAATTCTACTCAATACTATTTTATTTTATTTTATTTTAATTGAACTACTAGTATACTTTACTCTACCAATACTATACTATACAATACTATACAATACTATACAATACTATACAATATAGTACAATACTATACAATATAGTACAATACTATACAATTAAGTACAATACTATACAATATAGTAAAATGAAATAGTACCAAAAATATTGATATTCAATGAAAAATCGGGAAAACAACCAAATAATAGGATGATTTCCTACTAACGGAGTAAACGGAAAAGAGAAAATATGCTAATAACCCGATAAATGGACTACAAATGGTCTGATATAGCAATAACGGAGTGTTTTCAGCTTTTGAGCAATTTGGGGCTATTAATAGGCATGGATTTGGCAATATTGAAGAAATTGTCCGTTTGAGAAAAAAGAGGCGAGAATCAACGGAAGAAGTGGGAAATTAGGACTATAATTCTTTTCAGCTTAATCCGTTAAGTCCGTTAAAGGGAAAATGACCTATTATTAAGAAACAATCCCAAACAATTCCATGGAATGGCTATTCAATAGATAAGTATTGTTAAAAAACAGGAAATGAACCCAATTTTACGAGTAAATCCTACTAACGGAGCTAACGGATATTTCGGAAAACACAAATTATGCTAATAACCCGAATATTGAGGATGGAAAATACCATTATTCAATTAACGGAGGATTTCTTGCAAAAACCCAATTTGAGTGTTATAAATAGACCCGATGAGTGAATAGTAATGAATAGTAATGATCCGTTCCAATTCAAAAGGATGAACAATCAGTCATAAACCAAAATGGGGATATAATCCACCGATTGATCATAACAAAATGGGATTTGTTCCTAATCAACACCCACTTCTTGAATTTCCTGTATCAATCCCTTCATTTTTCAAAAAACAAACAACAAAACGAATAACAAAATACTCGATATAGTACATTTTTCAGTAGTATCCCCACGGCACAAACCTAACACTTCTTGTGGACACTTTCACGGACAAATACCAATCGGGATATTTATAGGCGCATCCAAAATGGAACAGCAAACAATTCATGAAGTATAAAGTACTATATTTTCCAGGTTGAAAGAAGTGAACGTAGCAACTTAAACAATCCCACAATCTCGAAAATGGGTCGATGTCAAAGCAGCTCAGTCGCAACAACGAAAGATCAAGCGAAAACACAAGCGAAAGCAATTCAATCACTGTCGACAGTGATGAATGGGAAGAAGTCCCAGTCAAGAAAGACAACAAGTCAGACTCGGAATCGGAATCGGAATCATTCATTGCAACTCAGTTGACGTACAGCCAACAGGAAAGAAAAGACGAGAAGAAGAAACACAACAAGGAAATTACAGAGAAAAAGCCAAAATATGACAATGAAAACGAAACAATCGTTCTCCTACGAAGAAGAAGACTAGTTATCCTCAAAAGTGTTGAACAACTGGCAAAATCACTCAAGTCTGTTAGAAATGATATCACCAGTTTCTCCGAACTGTTGGATTCCATCAATCTTTAAGTCATACCAATTCTTACTTTTATTTTTCTGTATTTATTTTATTGTACCAAAATTCAAAATCAAAGTTTTTGATTCACTACCTTTGTATCCGCATCCAAGCGCTTACCATTAAACCTGTTCATTTCAATTTAATCGTTGTATTTATAGGGTTTTGTGCGATTAAGATCCAACTCATAAATCAAATGGATACACATCGAATTGAGATATTAAGACGATCTCGAAAGGAAACAAAGGAATGGTACGATTACCAGCAGTCGTATTTAATTTGTACATTGATTAAAGAAGGCCATGAAGTGACAGTGCGAAGATATAGGTATAAGATCGAAGATCGGAGCATCACATTACACGTTCTAAAGATTGACAACAATGAAGTTAAAGAAATCAAGCCAGAATATACGGACAACAAAAATGAAAAACGGGCTAAAAACCAAGAAGAATACATCAGAGGAATGGATACCATGTGCGAAATCTTAGTAAAAGACGGGTACACGTTCACAACAAAACAGAGTGTGCATGGGAAAAAACAAAGAATCACTAGCATCACTTGCAATGGTAACATCATATCTCAGGAAACGATCTTTGAAGAAGGAAAGAAGTTCAATGAATTTTGCAAAACTTTGAAATGCATGGAAGTTGTGTTAAATAATTTACTGATTAACAATTATTCAATTCACTTCACAATTAAAACAAAAAATAGATGACATTTTTATCAAAGGAAACAAACAGAAATTTATATGAAGAATATTTCTACGTATTCCATTTTAGTTTTTTTAATAAAAAGTGGGATGTAATCTTATAAAACAGATGTTGAATTTCAATGGATCATCAAACAACCAAGTCCAGCTCATTAGATATTACCGAAACATAATGCTAAACAACAGTGACTCATATTGGCAAATCAATCCAAAGAAAAACGGGATTTCAACGATAGAAACCAAGAAGAGGGTGTTCAAGGTCTTTAGAACGAGTGAAGAAATCCATTTCATAGATTATTTCGAGAAAATCCCACAAAGAGTTACAGGAAATTCATTTGTCATGCATGGGCTAGAAATCATCACAGGAGCAATCAAACAAAACAAATCATACGTAGAAATGAATCAAGAACTAGAATTGTTGTTGGGCACTTTGTATGAAAAGTACAAAGAAATCAAACGTCAACACGACGAAAAAATGATTTACACGAAACAAATGGAAGAGGATGTCAACGAAATTGTTCTTGCAATGATTCAAATCACATTCCCCGTATATCTTCTTACAAAGCTCGATATCCCATTTCAAATGAAGAGGAATCTAGAAACATTCTTATCATTCAGTGGTCATCAAATCAGCGTCTTCTCAGACATGATTGACTGGTCAATTATTTATCAAATGAACTGGTTCAAAACACCAATCAATATCAGACTCTTTAACGACTCGTTCAATGGGAAGAAGCAAATCATCTTAAGAGAAGGGGAATATATTGTCCACAAAGAATACTTTAATCCAAGCGTAAGCGTGCCAACACTTGTATA
>NW_004440445.1:130497-172907 GCF_000330505.1 Entamoeba invadens IP1
CCCAAACGAGTATGTTCCTGCAAGGAGTTGCTATGCTGGGGACTGAACTCGAAAAGAAAACAGGGATTGACTTAAAGAAATGGTTCAAAGATTTTCTTGATTGTAAATGAATTATCTTTTATTTCATTTGATGAAGCCGTCGAAAAGAAAGCATCTTGTCCAAACAAAAATCACTACATATTTGAATTTTGGAGTAAAAGAAAGCGAAATAGAAAAATATTGGATGGTTTACATTGAATCGAAGAACGAGTGCAAAAAAATAAACGCCGATTTAAAATATGAAGCGATGACCTTTTTAAAAATATTAGAAATTTCGGCGTCGAATAGGAGTATCACCTACAACATGTTTTTGAGAGCAGAAGAAATCCTATTGGATTACAACTTCAAGAGAAAGAAGGATCACGTTTTAACTCTGTACGATACGGCAAAAAAAGCAAACTATATTGTTAAAGGAATGAAAAATTTCATTACAAGAGAAATCAATTCTTTCCAGAATATAAAACAGAACATTGAAACATGCATTGAACTGTTCGACGAAATAGGAGCTCGAATTGGTGGAGAGAACAAAATCGAACATCTAGTGAAAACAGGCAAGTACGATGAAATTGTCAACGTGTTTGATGTGTATTTTAACACGGTTGATACTGCGTACATACTTTGGAAAGAAAAACGTGAAAAGAAGGATGTCATAATAATCCAATAGTTTTTTTCCATTTTTATCGAGAACTCGAACTAGTTTTCCAATGGCACTTTCCTCGGATTTCAGCAACTATGACAATTACTACGAAGCATTCTTTGAAACATACGATAAGTTCATTGAACGAAATGAAAATAATTATCACCTTCAACTGATTACAATTGAAGAAACCTTTAATGTATTTAGTATCATAGATTTAGAGAAGGAGTACATTAAAAATATGATTATAGAAATAGGAAAAACCCTTGGAACAGAAATGTATGGATTACACTACTTTATGTTTACAAGTATCATCAAGAATATATGCAAATTTTTCTGGAATGTCTCACTGATTAAAATGATTGTTTCGAATAATGATTACATTTCAGAATCATACGAATACAAAGAACTTGCGAAAGACTTCGAATTTATATGGGATGTAATGTCAAATCTTTGTTCCAAATACGACAATAAAACTAATTTTAAAACCACCCAAGAAGACTATGAAATCGCGTGTGAAATGTTCTTCAAGCTGTCTCAATACACTACAACGCTTCTGGATATATACAAAAGAAAGACAAAGGAACACATTGCAAGAAATACAATAATCATACGTGACGAATCCCCGAACGAAACACACATAATTGGAAAGAATTAATTTAATTTAATTCAATTTAATTTAATTTACCGTTTCTGAAAAGAGAGCAACCTCGATAGTGATTTTCATCTCGTAGTTTCTTACCCCAGAAAAGCTTCCTGCAACGACGTAATATGTAGGGTACTTAATCGACTCAATTTGATTCATCAAAGATGTATTGATCAGATGACTTGTATTTGTAGATACTTTCCCATTGTTTTCCGTGATTGTTGGTTCCGGATTGTAGCTTTTTATAAGAGCGCACCCAGAAACCCCGATATCTTGGTTGTTAGACGCGTCATCGATATAATACTGTATGTCTTGGCTTTCGCAGACGGTCGGGTCAAGCTGCCTGAGTGAGAGGTTTAGTGCAACGGAAATGTCCGGGTTCTTGAGCTCTGCTTCGATCTTCTTCACGTAGAATGCTTTTGCTCTTGTCTCCTCAAGTGCTCTCATGAAGTCGTCCAAAACCATGATATCTGTTTCGTGGTAGATCACGTTTGCATCGTTATTTTCTCTCATGACGTATTTCTTTCCTTTTCTTAGTGTTCTCAAAAATCGACATGCCTGTTCCCCCGTTCCTGTTATTTTCCCGTTATCGGTGACTGAGATTGTCTTTTCCGTCAGAACACAGTGGGTGTTACTTGTAATGATGTCGAGAATGTTTTGCTCGATCTTTTTGTGTGCTATCTCACTCACCATTTCATTCTCACTTGACTTGTCTCCTGATCTTGCCTTCTTCTTTAGAATCTCTATCTTCTTATCAATCGCTTCTATCTTGTCTATTTGACTCAAAAATGTTCCACTGTTTACCTTTGCCATCCGATTATAAAGTTCAAAAAGTATTTAATTATTGTTTACCAGAACCCTCTTCTTCTTGGCGGTTGTGCTATTTTTGGTTCTTGTGACTCTGCAACTTTCTCGTTTGCTTCTTCCTTTTGCGGGGGTTCAATCGTTTCTTCCTTCTGTGGTACCTGTTTCTCCTGTTCCTTTTCCGCTTCGTTGTTTGAACAAACCTGTTTCTGTTCCTCTTTTGTACATGTTCCTCCCGGTGGTGTTGGTGTCTGTACCACCTCAATCCATGGTCCTTCTGGAAGAGTAATTCCGGTACCGTCGTCCCTGAATTTCAAGTGAATTCCATTTTCTTCACTTATTATGACCCAAGTGTCGTCATCGTATAAAACATCGTTTGTTTGTGATACTAGTAGTTTACCTCCATCCTCGCATCTTCTTGATATCACAAATGGGTTTCCGATTTGATTAGAGAGAATAATGGAAGCTTTATCTTTTTCAATATTTAGTCCAAGATAATAATCTTTTTTTTCTGTTTTAAAAATATACTTTGTATAAATACCGCAATTGAAATCAGCACCAAATGGACAAACATTAACATTGTACATCGGATTTATATTCACATCTCTTTTATAAATTAAAGCAGAATTAATGACTTTCATTTGAGTATACTGGTTTCTTTCCCATCCCGGAATAAATTCGTCGTACCTGGATCCAAACTTGTCCGAGTGAATTTTCCCTCCAAATTTGAGCATATTACTATTATTATCTAATATTTTTTGAAAGTCTATTTCTTCTTCTTCTTTTTCATTAAATGAATAGTTTGGTTTCCCAACAATATTGAAATCTGTTCCACTTCCAACCATGAACATGCTTTCAAATTCGGCATAAATATATCGTTTGTCTTCATATTTATAAATGAAATAAACTCCAATTGGATCTTCACCGTCACTATTTTTGATTGTAGAAAGTATACAGTCTTTCTTATAATATTTTTTGTAGCAAAGACTTATATAATTAATAACATCATAATAATAAATAAGAGAATCAGAATTTAATAAATCTAACCCGTTCAAAACACAGATCATTGTTATGATTAAGTAGATCAATTGTTATTTTTTGCAAAAAGCATAATGTGTAAAGATTATTCTATTACGGAACTATCATTTTTATCGTTTCCGTCTTCTTCTTCTTCGGACATCCACGTTCTGTCATCGTCGTATCTGTCCATCATTTCGGTTCCGGAGAGTTTTTCCATCTTGTGCTCGAGGTTCTTCTGGTTGAACTCCGTTTCAAGATTTGAATACCTTTCATGTGGATTAGGAATATCAAATGTTTCTGGGAATGGGATGTATCGCAGTTGTTTGTTCATGGTGTTCCATTTCTGTTGGATAGATTCGATCATATTGTTTCCGTTGTAGAGTGATTCGAAGTTGCAGTCCTTGATGTAGTTTTCGATGTAATATGCGTCTGTTTCCGTTCCTGTGTACAGGAGTTGTTTGTCTTCAATCACACTGTCACCCGTTTGTTTTGGAAAGACCGTGAAGTTTTCCTGGATGAAGGACCATATTTTCTTGTATCTGATCCGAAAGATGTCGTACGTGTTTGCGTTCATGAGGAAGATTGGAATCAGTGGGAAGATGTAACTATACCCATACTTCACGTTAGTAGTAGCTACTCCTCTGTTGACAGTGCCTTTAGTGTTTCCGAGTCTACGTCTGCCCAGTTGATATCATCTAGGATTCGAAATAGTTTGTACTGTTCCCCGCCAACATCATTGAAACTAAGGAGGTTCTTGTGGATTACTCGATACTTTTCTGGAACAAGCATTCTGTCGAAGAAGAACGTTTTTCCCGTCTTTGACGCCCCAACATAGATGAATCCCTTGTATCTATCTGAACGTGTTTCAAAGGTGTCTTCAAGATACGTGTTAAAAGCTTCGAAGAACGGATGTGACAAGTTTTGTCCATACCTTTTAATTACTGTTGTTGGGAGGTGCCTTTGCATCCACTGGACTCTCTTCTTTTCATGAAGGATTCGGATGCTGTTGATCATTGGCGTAAGAATGTACTTCAAAATCCGCTTTTCAAAGACATCTTCATCTTCTGTGTTTATTGTTGCAACAATGTCACGGACTTCATAATCGTATATTTGGAACCCACGTATAAAGTGGACTTCTGAAAGTATTGTTTTCTTTACAAGAACGTCATATTGGATGTTTTGGTGCGTTATCAAGACAAATGTTTCTTTAGGAGTTGGTTTCTTACCATAGCTTATGAAGTATGATTTCCCTTCAAATTCCCACGAGATACAATTCTCGATTTCGATGCTTTCAAAAAGATGTTTTGCATCAAGTGTTTGACTCACTCCAGAGGACCACATTTTGAATCAGTTCAATCTAAAATTCAATGCACTATCTATGATCTTGTTGATCAATGAGCATTTCACAACAAGAGTACTCTTCTTTTGAAAATACTATGAATTACTATCTGGAATGGTCAAAATACTTACTTCTCCCAAATTATGCTTGGGAGGATATAAATGGAATCCTCGATAAGTTTGGCACTTGTACTAAGGAAGATATTCTCTTGGAAATCAAAATTAATCGGATTAAATACAGTAACATTGTTCCTTGTCTTTTCCTGCTTGATCTGATCGAACACATGGCATTTGTATATCATGATAAGGAAATAGTAATACACGGGGAAAAATAAATTTGTTTTGTATATTTTTTGGCAAAACTAAAAAAACAATGATTAGAAGACTTGCAAGACCAATTGTACGAAAGGATATTATTGAAAAGAAGCCTAAGAAAGACCAAAAATCACCCGATGCAATAGAAACATTGCGAAGCAGTTACAACGAAATCATCAGCAAGATGAAAGATATCGACCGTAAGATAGCAGACTTGCATCTCCAGAATGAAGCAAAGGACCTCATAAACAAGAAAGCACAGCTTCACATCAAATACTTCACAATGGTTTCAGAATTAAATTGTAATGAAGACAAGGAAATAACAATCCAACGATTCCAACAAATCCCAATCGTGTAACTGATTTTTCATTTTTCATTTTCATCTGATCTTTTTAATCAATGAGACGAGTCAAAAGAGCAGGAATCATAAAGCCAAAGGAAGTCTTAAGTGCAGACTCCGTTGTCGACGTTGCAGAGGAAATCGAGTACTACAAGCAGAACATGAATGACGACCTCGCACAGAAGAAGATCTGCTATTCTCGAAAAGAGAAAATGGAGAACTTCGACGACGACGAGATCGAAAAACAGATCGAAAAAGATGGAATCCTGACATTTCACTTTGAGTGCAGGGGAGTCCAATACGGATTTATTGTCCCGGAATTATACATCTTTGCAGAAGACAAAAGAAACGGGACAAAAACATATTCAACAACTGGGAACGTACACTTCTTTGTGATCACAAGCAAACAGAATGAGAAAACAGCTACTGTTTATGAAATGAATCCCGGAACAACAAGTGACTGGCATCCAATCCTGTCCTTTGTAACAGTTTCCGAAAAAAACATGACTTTCAGAAAAATGACTCTTTGTAATGGGTTTTTTGAAACAAACTTCGATACGGTTTCATTTACAAGAAGCTCATTATTCAATGTAGATGCAAATTGTCCACTTGACTTAAAGGACGAAAAGGTTGAATTGACAAAGACTATTTACTCCCAAACAATGATCAATGTCAATAGTATTTGTAAATGGATAACTGTTGAATATCCAATACAACCAATTCTAGAGAATGGGACTCAAACGACTTACAACATGGATAAGTTCTCTTTGGGGGAGACAATTTTGATCACAAGTTTTTGCAACATGGGATTATTACAAGATGGAATTGTCGTATCATCAAAAGCAAGGGGAAAGCCAATTGAAGTGAAATATCCATGTACTGTAGTTTTTGAGCCAGAGAAAGCTATTTACGCATGTGATGACATCTTTGTTGAGATCAAAGGATCTAAAGTCCACTTTTCTATGAATCAGTTCAACATCATGAAAACTGAAGACCTTATTACGATTTAAGTGAATCAAATTCGTTTAAGTTAAGAATCAATTGAAATAAAATCCCTCTTCTATTGTTGAATCATCATCTTGTAACAAGTGGTCTGAAACCTGTTTTTTAATCAATTTCCGTTTTAATGAAACGTAGTTTTCAATCATCTTTGTTATGATGAGCATGAAATCAACGATATCAAAGATTTCTTTCTTTTCGGTACATTTGATACACATTTCTAACACTTTGCAAGAATAATATGAAAATTGGATTATATCAAACGGATTCACGTCCTTTCGTTTGTAGAATAATACAAGTATGTCGCGCAATTCCTTTGTAGCAATAATGAACATGCTTTCAGTCTGTTCAAGAACACCACGATATCCTCCGATTGCTTCAATGTATTTCCGTTTTAGAGAAAGAACGTTATCCACAATATCGTCGACATCAATCATCATCGGGTATACTTTTATAGACATAACAGAAAGATAATTGAGTTGATCAAAAATAAGAATAGTAATAATAGTAATAATAGTAATAATAAATTATCATTTAAGCGGATTTCCAATTGCGCCTGAAATGAAACAAAAGAGAAGGAACAATCACTTGAACCTGTATTCCGTTGAAAGTATATCGAACATCTTCCATCCGTTCGATTTATTGAATTCGCCAATCGTCAAAGCGATTTCTTTCAATTTGTGCGCAAGTAACACGTTTTCTGCAAGTTTGAACGATTTCTTGCCTTTCATGCGATCCTGCTCCGCAATGTCTCGTATTTCGTTGTACTCCTTGAAGAGATTACTCAGCTTTTCGTCGTAACGCAAGTACTCAAGTCCTTCCGGCTTATTATTGCACTGCACTATTATTTCGTCTCCCTCTTCGTAACCTTTGATTGGCAACTTCCCATTGGCCCCTTTGTTGATGCTCATGATGCGACTGATTTTCAAGATTGCTTGATCGTTTAAGTTGCTGCGCTCACTTCTTTCGACCCTGAAGATATAGTACTTTCTACTTCACGAATGGTTTGTTCCATTTTGATGCGCCTATAAATATCCCGATTGGGTTTAGTCCTGAAAAGTGTCCACAAGAAGTGTTAGGTTTGTGCCGCGGGAGAGATCGGGATGATTAGGATAATTAGGATATTGTCTATAGTGTCCCCACCTGTCCCCAACGGGAGATTAGGGAGAGATGTGGGTGACATCCCGAAGATTGACTTGAAACATGGAGAATGGACATTTGCCGTATTGATAATCCCATTGAATTCTAGTGAATACTAATAAATAGTATTGAATAATAATACTAATAGATAATAATAAATGATACTATAATTCCATGATATACTAATAGATACCAAATAACTTCCAATTTATAATATCATACTTAATAATACCAAATAATACCAAATAATACTAATAGATAATAATACTAAAGAGTTAAAAGTGGAATTTGGCAAAAGTATAAATCGTTGGTAATGTGTACAATTTCGGGTCTTCTCCTTAATTTTTGTTCTATTTCCCTTTATGGACAATGTGGACAATGTGGACAATATGCTTACATTAGATAGAATACTCACACGACTGCGCGGCATTTGCCTGTCATACCATTTGGACAACTGAACACCCCAAAAGGTATCAAATCTATTTTCGGATACTCCTTGTTATTTGTTATTCGTTTTGTTATTTGTTGTTTGAAAAATGAAGGGATTGATACAGGAAATCCAAAACGTGTGAGTTGATTGGGAAGAAATCCCATTTTGTTAAGTGTATATTACCCAACAATTGTTCATTTTTTAAAAAAAATTGATTCATTCTTGAAAGTGAATTCCATTTTAAATAACATTTTGAATCAATGGAATGACAAATCGGATTTGTGTCTATTAATACCTTGTTAGGAATTTGTCCTAAAAAATGTCCATGATTAATACAGGTTGAATGCCGTGAAAAATAATGGGATGAGTAGGGATGATAGGAAATTGTCCGTATTGTCCATGTTGTCCAACTTAGGAATATTAGGGTTTATTTGGTACATTTCCCTATTTTGTCCAGTTTTACCATATTTTAAACAACTGGTAATTACTCATTATCCTATTTTTATTTTACCAGTTATTGCGGCAGATGTCTAAAATTTATGTTTCAAATCATTATTCGGGATTTTGAACTAATATTATGAGGAAATCCTAACTTGGACAAGTTGGACAAGTTGGAAATATATTAATTTATCATTATCTCCCGTTATTTGGCTCTGCAATTATTTATTATATTTGTTGGACATTTTCGTGGACAAAAATTGAACAAAGTATTTTTAGTCTCATTCATTTCCAAGAATACCATTTTTATGGTTTCTTTTACAATAGTTGCATAAATTTGAGGAATCCAATCATCACACTGGAGTTATCTTTCTGAGATCGCCCAATCAGATGCAGTTCTTGTCTCTTGGAATTATCCACAAGTGGAACAACTATAGTTCATTTACTACAAAGTACTAGAATGCCTCCATTCGTATTGTCTCATACCACTTATTCATCCAAAACAGCCAATCAAACATTTATTTTCAATACTAAAACTATAGTTCATTTACTACAAAGTACTAGAATGCCTCCATTCCAACAATCATCACACTAGCGTCGATCTCGGATTTCGCAGTTCGCGGACTACTTATTCCGATCTCGAATCTCAGTTGCCAATGAGCATGAGAAGTACACAAAGCAGCAGTGAAAGGGGAACAAGAAGAAAAAGGGACAATGAAAAGAAAAAAGTTCAGGGAATTGTAGGGTATATAATATTCAATACCAATTGTGGAATATCATATGTAGAAAATGGGTTAAGAATGAAATACTTCCCTCAATCAGAACCAAGCTCTTATGGATGGTATATTACAAGGAAAGTTATGAAAGATGATCGTATAATTTGGGACAATGACTTGTATACAAATATTGGAGTTGACGAAAATATTGACATTAGAGATTTCATTGTAGTTTACGCAATTGTTTTTGAAAAAAGAAAATACTGTAATACAAACACCATTGAGTATTCAGTAAATACTACAAATATGACATTCGTTCCAGTAGATTCTTCAAAGAAATTCACAGAACAGATCATGTTCAGGTCCATTTTTATGTCCGGAATTATTAACAACAGTTTAAAAACGGCTTTGGGGTTTAAGTCTGAAAAATGCGTTTCGAAAGATGTACTGAAATGTATACTAGTAGAAAAAGCGGCAAAAATGAATACACTGAAAGAAGCACGTGATATAATAGTTTCAAATTTTGGTATTATTGAGTATGAAGAATTAATGAAACGGGTTAACACGATACGTCCGAGAAAAAGTAAGTACTGGAAGTTTGAAGAGGAGAAGAAAGGGAATCAGTCACGACTCGTAAATTGTGAGTTCGTACAATTTACAAGAAATTGGATCAAAGAAACATTCTTTACAGAACGGGTAAGAAACAACAATCTTATTCTTATAGGAAACAGTCAAATTGGAAAAAGTGTTATGTTTAAATACCTTACATTGCCATCAATGAAAACAATAACATTCGAAGACGTTGTAGATTATCAGAAAGGTGATGGAAACTTTACTTACCATAACGAGGAATCAAACTACGTATTTCGAATTTTTGATGACTTCACGTGTGGTGCTTTAAACACGGATACAATTAAGAACTTAATGGGAGGTGAAGAATTTCAGACTCGTGTTTTAAGAGACACAAAACAAATATATCCTGTTCCTTTAGTACTTTTGTTTAACACAAAAGAATTCCGCAATTTCGTGTACAGTTTCGGATCAGATGACTGGCTTGAGAAAAACTGCAGCATCTACCCTCCAGTTGATTTCAAAGAATTTCGTTCTCTTGGTAACGAATATGTAATACCTTCTTGGAAAGAACCAATATTTAAAATGGATGACCGTGGTAATCTGACTGATGATGATTTCCTCCTAACTTCTGTACTAGGAATCAGTTCAGAAGAACTTGAAATGATATTAAGTACAAAATACATGGAAGGATACCCAAATTACGTTAAAATCCAGAAAACAATGATGCAGAAGAGAGCAGAGAAGAGTCCAGTTGTCACACAAGTCCCCATTCCAATCAGGGCAGTCCAACCAATGGAGGAAGTCCACCAGAGCAACGAGATGGAGGTTGAAGTGGCTCCTCCAGAAGACATGGGGTTCATCCAAACAGGATACTCCCAACAATACATCTAATCGAATCCTTTTTACTTGTTTACTTTCTTTCTTTGGAAATATACTCACGCAAAAGAACTTAAAAAATAGATAACAATGAGTATCAAAGGTGTAAACGAGAATTCCATTCTTGATGAGAACGCCGGAACATACAAGACGCACCTGCAGTACGAGCACGTCTTGAAGGACCTGTTTTCGGAGTACATCCTGATCTACAGAACACTCAGCCATTGCATCTCAGACCAGGATTACGTCGAGCAGAAGACGAAGCTTGCAAGGAAGATCCATGAGATTGTGGACACATTCAACGATTTCATAAGAGACCCATCATGGGAGATCCAAAAGAGACTCTATGATGGATTTTACGTGAATTGAATCTTTCTTATCTTTAAATTGTATATGGAAGAGGAGAAAAGAGAAATAACATTGTCCCCTTTTGGGACCCGCGGCTTTGAAAACAATAAAGAAATCGATTCGATTCTAATGGAAAAGACTCCACAACAGTTGGTATGTGCTCGACAAGGAGCAGGCGGTAATAGCATGAAATATCTCGAAGGGTTTCGCGCAATAGAGATTGCAAACGCGGTGTTTGGGTATGACGGGTGGTCAGATGAGGTCAAACAATTCATCCCACAGAATACAGGGTGTGTACTTTCAATTGTTCGTATCACTTTGAAGAATGGATGCTACCACGAAGATATTGGATTTGGGTCTTCAGCACTTAAGACCAACCCACTTGAGATAGCAGCTAAGGAATCCGTGACTGACGCACGAAAAAGAGCACTTCGATTGTTTGGCAATTTACTAGGAAATTCATTATATGATGTGAATTATACAAGAAACATCGTACCAAATAGTACAAACAAAAGAATTATCATACAACCAGTCAATTACACTGAAATCGTTTCCGAAGTTGAAAATTCAAAAAAGGAAATCGAAACCAAAATTAATAAAAGTTTCAAGTAAGAATTCTGTTAAAGAGAATTTGTATATTCGTTGATCAAGTCGTCGTCGTATTTTGGACATTCTTCTTCCATGTTTACATCTGCTACGTTATCATCCTTTGGTTCAGCAGTTATCTCTTCCATGTTTACATCAGCTACATTTCCATCCTTTGGTTCAGCAGTTATCTTTTCCATGTTTAAAATTTCGTTCAAAACCTCTTTAACGTCAGCACTTTCTTTAACGACATTAGGATTACTATCCATTTTCTCCGTATCTTTTATAATAATCGGATTACTATCGATTTTCTCCGTGTCTTTTATAACAATCGGATTACTATCGATTGAATTGATTACGTCCATAATTTCGGGGTCTATAATCTCCTTTTTTTGACATGAAACATTTCTTGGTGTTGGAACCGCAATCTTTCTTCTGTTATTTTCAAAAGCTATACGTTTATTTGGGAAATCATCAAACGATTGATTAACTTTATTCCTCTCCGAATCAGTCATTAATTTCAATTTCGACTCTAACTTAGGTATGAACAATCGATGTTGTGATACCCTTTTCACTTCTTTTGTACCATTCTTTGTATCATTTAAGACACTCATACATGCGTTGTACAGTGCCTCTCTATTTGAGAAATCAAAATCCTCAGAGCTACATTCGCTATTGATCCTGTACGTACCTCTCCCCTCCTTTACAATTTCCATTCCGCTGATATAAGTTAGGTGAAATGAAAGCGTACACATGAGAAATCTTGTCGAATCTCTTTCGAACATGTAGAAAACTACGTCTCTAATACTGTACTCTCGGTACCCGTTTCCAAAGAACATGGTTACTATTTCGTCAAAAACAGACATTTGCATTTCAAGTTCTGCACGTGACCTATTTTCCCCCTCGATGCTAAAACTTGCCATTCATAAGCATAATCTCCATGGGCGATACAACTGAAATTACAAAGAACTTGGCGGTATTTATAGACGGCGGAGTATACTATCAGGCATGCATCCAAATGATTCGAAAACAACGAGAGATGTTGTCGTTTGTGGATCGCTTCTCATACACAATTGTCAAGCTTTCGGAACTAAGTTCGCTGCGATTGAAGAATGTAAAGAACCTGTTCATTTATTATCTTGGTCATACAATACGTAAAGGAGACACGTATTATATGATTTACAATGAATTTTCCATCAACGAGGACGAGTTTGCACGCGTTGTGAATGGGTTTGATGCGGAACGGAAGGTGATCTTCCTCGAGACGTGCTACTCGAGTGGACTTACAAACAAAATAAAGGACGCAGTTGTCCTCTGCACGTCGAAAAAAACGGAGAAAAGCTGGGTTGTCTGGAATGGTGGGAAGGTAAGCAATGAGTTATACAAAACAGACAAGGAGTTCTATACGAGAAGTATCGATTTTGCACGAAAGGAAATCAAAAGGAATCCCATTCTCTCGAATTTGGAAATATACACTACAGATCAAGTGATGTTCTTCTTGGAGTAATTCACTGGAACTTAATATTCATTTCTTAATGGAACAATTAAATACAAGCAACAGCGAAAGAAATATCGATTTCTATCAGAACGTTATCAAAAATACGGGCTGTGGAACAATTACTTTATATTACGCCATTTATCAACTTGTAAAAATGCGCGAAAGTGAAAATCCAAACGTTTCTCTTGTGTCTTATCTCAAAACAACAACAAACCCAATAGTCAATCTTATTGCAAGGACTATAATCATCGAATACTTCAGAGACGAGGGATTTAGAATCGAACTGACTAACTATTTCAAATACATCGAGGTCTTCGAAAACTTGCATTTTGGTCAAATCGAGTTCCAAGAAAATACCGTCTTTTTTATGGAATACTTCATGCGACACGCTTTGTTCAATAAAGACGTCAACATCATTGTACTGGCACAAGATATCACTTACGTTTTACAGGAAACGTCCCAAGATACAAAGATAAAGAAAATGAATGCTCTTGCTACAAAGTATCCCACAATCAGAATTGAAAGAACCCCTAGGAAGATAAACACCTTTGATTTGAAAAAGGATGAAAAGGAACAACTCAAAGAAATGACAAAAGTATTCATATCCGAACACTACGACGATGGACCTTTTAAGTCGGAGCGAATTTCAAAATATCGTGATGTCTTCATATCGGGAACCGAATTCCCATACATCACATGCAATATATACAACAAAAACGATTATATGACAAAGGAGAAATACTTAACGTACGTGGAACACGTATTACAGATCACTGCTGCCAAAAAAAAGAAGAAACCCATTAAAGTGTTTTCGAAGAATGAAAGAAAGATGTCAATTGAACCCGTGAATAAGGAGGAGAAGGAGAAGGAAAAAAAGGAAAAAAAGGAGGAGAAGGATATTAAAATTCTACAAAATAAGAACTGCACTTTAATTACAGAGAACAATGATTTGAAGAAGAATATCTCAACTTTGAAACAGTTGAAAGAAAAAGAAGTGAATGAATTAAACGCGAAGATAAAATCGGTTGAAAATGGATACAGGAAACAAATTTTGGAAATGGAAAGTAAATTTGAAACATACAATACAGTACTTAATCAACTGAATTCACAAAAGGAGAGTATTTCAAAAGAAAAAGTAGAGAAGGAAAAGGAATTTGCAAAGGAAAGAGATGAATACAAGAAATATAAGGAAATGACCGAAGGAATTATAAATAAATTCGAACATGACAACACTCTAATGAAAGATCAAATTGCTCTAAAAGATCGGTATGTTGAAGATACGCAAGCGAAGTATCAGACAATGTTAAAATCGACACAAGAGGAGAAGTCGAAATATTTCGATGAGAAGAGAAATGAAGTTTCCATGTATCAAGAACAAATGAAGAATCAGATGCAGTTGTTAAAGGAACTTGAAGATACAAAAGAAGCGAATAGAACCATTCAAGCACAACAAATCATCTCACAGCAACAGTCTCAGGTATCTCTGATTAGTTCACAAGCGGAAAACGTAGTCTTGAAGAAAATAAATGATCTTAACGAAATAGCAATGAAGAAGCAAATGGATTACAACGCTGCAATTATTAGTGTGCAAAATAGTCTCATAGACCTTCAAAAGCAAAATTTGAATGTGAACCCTCAAAATATTCTCGATGCTAACTTTTACTACTATCTCAGTGATGCATATTCCTATCTATCTTTGAACAATCTCCTTGGATTCTTTACAAAGACGAATGGAAAGAGACTATTTTCGAAATTCCTATACATTTTCATTCAAATGTGTAAAACTACTCAGATTGGAAATTCAAAGAACGTTGTCCGATTATTAGGAACGCCGGAAAACATTCAACTGATAGATAACATTCCAGCTAACGATGATCAATTGGAAGAGATCTCAAAGAAAATTCCAGATTGAATATCAAAAACTAACTGAATTACGAGTAAAGTTTCATTTTGTACACAACATCTATTGTGTAGTTTGTAGCATGGTCTGGAGGAAATACCATGTACACCATTCCAAAACATATTATTTTCTGTAAAATCGTGTCATTTTCAATGTCCATTCCATATTGTCCATTGTGTTCTTCTTGTTCATTTTGTCCTTCTTGTCCGTAAGGGTGCAAGACTTGGTTTCCATTTTTTGGGTCGTATAACCCGGAATAATAACTCCCATTATCATGGACTGTTCCGGAACACATCTCCTTGATATTGAAACCGTTTCCGATGTGGATTGTTGTGACGTCGTCACTTGTTATGAACCGGATTGTCTTGATGTTGAACGTCATCTTTTTGTCGTCATTGACTTCCCTGACGTCTTTGTTTGATATGTACGCCTTTACCATTTCATAATCTGATTCAGTCTCTTCGATGGTTGTCGAAACAAATCGTGATTCACCGATTCCACTGTCTATGCAGTAGAATATCGCGTATGAAGAGAGAGAGTCATCAAACGAGTTCTGTTTTGGACTGATGTTAATTGAGATGCATTCGACCTTTGCAAAGTCAAATCGTGGGTAGTATTTAGGTTGTCCATTGCTCGAGGGAACGACATGAAAGAGATCCGATTGATTTTCAGAGTCAAATGGATTGAGACACAACCGGAAGCATTTTCCTTTTGTGACGTTGAACTGTCTCCTGAGATTCATTTTCACTGCTCTTGTAAAGCCAAGATTCTTGTAGCTACTTACCGTCATCGAGTTGTCTGCGGTTTTATACTGGAACCCGCCTTTTTTCTTGTTGAATGGTTTGAACCCTCTTGAAAAACCTCTCCCGTATCTGTTGTATCTATTGTACCTCCTGTACCTCCTGTAGTAACCTGCCATTAAATAAATAAAAAGTTCATCTAAAAATGAATTATTCCAAATATCTGAATGTTGCACTATAGGAAAGATCTATTTCCTTAGGTTCTTTTGTTGGTGGAGGTGGGGTGTTTTTTGAAAGACGCGTTCTTCTGACATCACTCTTTTCAATTTCCCCGTTTCTTCTCATTGCTGCAATCTTCGATCCGTTTATGCTACTCACGTGAGTCATATCTTGTACAACGGCTGTGTCCAATTCGATGATATACAGGACACCCATTGCATTTGTTTCTTTCTCTATGTTTTCAATGTCAATATTTTCTGTCTCTGATATTGTGTACTTGTCGTTATTCAGTTTTGAAATCTTGTAGTTGCTCATGTCTACACTGAACTTGGTGTCAAGTGTAACAAATTCATGTGTCATACTACTCATGATATCGGACAAGCTCATATCAATTACTTCGATGCCCTCTTCTTTGGTAACCTTTCCTGGAACACGCTTACATGCAACCAGACACTTAAAATTCTCTTCTTCGTTGTCGAACGTGTTTTTCGTTGGATAATACGTGAACACTGATTTTACAACATTCAACAGGGATTTGTTTTCTAATTTCACGTAGTCAATGATATTCAGTGGAACGTTGATAATCATCCATCCGTAGTAGCCATCTTTAGTTTTAATGTTTTGTTTGTACTTCCCGTACTTACAAAAAGTCTGCTGTTGTGCCATTGATTTTCCAGTCCGCAATCAAACTTATGTCTCAGTTGACACGTCTTTGACACGTGTTCGATCCAGTAAAAAGAGAAAACTTTGTATTTCTTAATGGCAAGTATCATAAGTGGGTTGGTCAATTTTGGAATTCCTCTTGTTAAGAATCTTGTGAAGTCGTTTGCGGGAGCGTTAGGCGAGGAGGATTCTCTTGAAGGACAATTTGTACGGTCGCAGGCTCTTGGATCTTCGAATAGCCACAGTGCTCTCTACTCGTCACAAGTAGCAAAATTTTATAGCACACCATTCAAAGATATTGATGAGTTCAATGGAATCCAAGACGAAGCAGTAAAGCAGTGGATGAATGAAATGACTTCAAAGCAACTTGACTTTGCACTTCCGATGATCAAAAACATGTTCCCATACACGTTTACTGTCACAAGACAATACAAATATATGTACTGTCCTGGTGGAACAAAAGATGTCGAACAAATGGACAATATTCAGTACTTTGGCCCAGAAGATGTCCCACAGTGCGTCATAGATGGGTCATTCATCAAAGATCTTGTCGAAAAGAAGCTTTCAAAACATGCGTATTGCTTTGTCCCTATAATAACAATGAAGACGTCACAAGGAAGTGATCCCTACTCATTCACCAATGTAATATGGTCAGACCACGCATTTAATGGAACAAAACACAGTGTTGAAGACCTCCTGAAGATCAATAACATCACAAACACAAGCAACAATGGGCAGACAAATTATGCATCTCTCTGGCAAGAGCAAGTTCGTGCCACTCTCCATCACTCTTGCTCCCTATGTCAAACACAATTTCTGCCTTTTTCTCGTGAAAGGCTATTTCAATTTGATTCAACACAACACATGCAAATCGATTGCTTCAAAGTCAAACACGTCTTCAAAACGCGTTTGTGCATATTTAAAGATGCTGTCAGAAGCTTTAATCTGGAAAGTTGTATACTGTTGATTGCACTTTTGACACTCAGTAATGGCCTCCATTTCATCGCATTTGTCTCCGCTCTCAATTGCTTTCTTTAACCGACTCTGGGCATTTAACACGCGTTGCCTTGTATTGGCTAATTGTTCCTCGAACTTTTGGACTACAGCCATAATGTCAATATTTTTTCTTCCTCCGTGCCTCCAGCCCTCTTGTGTTTCTTTTTTGGCTCATTGATGTTTGTTGTCTTCAAATGGATAACGTTTTCCATCTTTTGTTCTTTTCTGATTCCATTCACAAAAGTATATCTTTCCCTCATCATGTCCTCTATTTCCCTTTTCTTATCCTTCTTGATTTCAGCCACAAAAGAGTATTTCTCTTTAGTGCAATCATCACACATCTTTTTGTGATCTTCCATCATTATTTCCGTCAATTTTCTTCCCTTAAATGCTCTTTCATTTAGACAAGATATAAATCGGAATTAAGAGTGAGTTACAATATTTATATTAATTTGTGTACTATGTAATAATTATAAAATAATTATAAAATAATAGAATGTTTAATTAAAAAATAATATTATAATATAAATAAACTAAATAATTAAATTACATTTTATAAATGCTAGTTTACATTCTATACATAATAATAGAAATTGTAGTTGAGTAAAGAACAATGAAAATGGATTATAATTATTCATATTGTTCCATGAACTCATTATGGAACTTCTTCATACTATCAGCAACTTTTTGTACTTGGTCCTCTGGTGGTAAAAATGCCATTCTGTAATGATACGTTCCTTCTTTTTGTTCGAACCCGGAACCTGGTACTACGCAAACACCGATCTTTTTGAGCATATTAAGGCAATAGATTTCGTCTGGTTTTTCCTTCTGAGCAAGACACTCGTCGACAAATTTCTGAGGTAAATCGATTTTTGGGAAGAGATAAAGAGCGCCACAAGCCGGGTTGCAGCTAATCCCTTCACATTCATTCAAAGCATTTGCAAGAAGCTTTGCCTTTCTCATTAAAGAGCCAAGGATCTCTTCCTTTTCTTTTTTGTAGAGTGGAAATGACTCATCTCCTTCTTTAGGTGGGTTACAAATCAATTCAACAACTTCCTGTCCAACAACATTGGAGCACAAGTTGACGGAAACCATTTTATACAACTGAGAACGAGCAAATTGATTGATGTTCTCAAGTTGGAAGTATCCCCCTCTCTTGCCACATTCTCCGTAATACCCCTTCGAAACACTGAAGAACGAAATTAACTCAAGACCATGTCTAACTTCATCTCTCATAGTGTGTAACACCTTTCTGAACGAAGTGAATGGAACGTCACTCCAGATGTTCTCTTGATACACCTCGTCAGCCATTAAACACAGTTTTCTCTCATAACAGAACTCGATGATCTCTTTCATGTTGTCGACGGTGAGGACTTGGCCTGTTGGATTGCCGGGATTGATCACAACAAATCCTTTCACGATTGTGCCTTGTTTTGTGTATTTGTCGTACATCTCTCTGACAGATTCCATATCAGTCGCCCACATTTTACTTTCATCCAAGTAATATGGGACAAGTGTACCACCGAGTGTAGCGATAGTTGCTGAATAGAGCGGGTACTGAGGAATTGGAATCATGATGCCATGTCTCTGATGTGAAAGAAGAACGTTCATAATCAATTTGATACCCGTGCTTGCCCCATCAGTAATGAAGATGTCTTCTGGACTTGGTTTGTCGCCATCTCTATCACCAATGAATTCACACACACTCTTTCTAAATCCCATGACGCCCATTGAATGAGAATAAGCTCCCGTTGTTCCGTCACATCCAGTTGCTTTGACTAGTGTTTTTGCGTGGTCGATTAAGTCTTTTGGGAAGATCTCCGGGTGATCCAGTAACGGTGGGAATTCGACCATTGAAATGATTTGTCTGACATAAGTCAAAGGAGGTTGATTACAAAATTGTGGATTGCCGATATTACAGTAGACGACCTTGTCGAAAGGATACGGATTTGGCTTACCGGCTTTTAAAGCTTCTTGGATTTGTTTGTCGATCTCATTGGCTTCGAGAACTAAACGGCCTCGGACAGCATATTGAGTTGCTAAGACATTTGGGTTGATGTTCTGTTCGTCGAAAGCACGCATTTGGTTTTAAAGTTGGTATATTGCAAGGTTTATATAGAGCAAGGAAAGTGGATGAACTTCGACGGGTCGGAGTAGAAAATGGTTGGTTTCTTCACAAGTCCACATAACTTTTATGTATGTTCTTTTCCTTCTCTTTCGTCGATTCGTTCATTTTGGTTCGGATTTATTCGATATGAGAGAATGAGTGGTTATTTTTTGACGCAATCAGGGGTGACTCCCCCACCTTTTGAGGTAAGAGAAAAAAGTTCTATTACGGGTGATTGGGCTGTTTTCCCGTTAAATTAGAATGTATTAAAGTTAAATTATATTATTGAAAACATCAAAACCTCAAAAGTGAAAAAATAATAAAAAAGATTGAAGTTCAAAGTTTTAATTACTTTCCTTTCATTTATTTCTGCATTGATTGGATGAAAAATTGCTAGATCTGCATAAATATCAGTTTGACGTCAGTTTTTATTTTTATAACAAAAAAGATCAAGTTGTCAAAATGTTTCCAATAGGGGATTTATCCCGATTTTGTGGGATAAATATCACACAAGTTACGCAGAAGTCGATTCAAGAATTCAAAAAGAAAAAAGATGAATTAAAAACAAATTGTGTTAGACTCTGTGTCTTACTTTTGTATGTGGTTCGCAAAAAAATCTCGAACTTTGTGAAAGATATACTTTTCATTTTCAAATAACAAAACTTGCATTTCTTTATTGAGACTTTGGATAAAAAAAAAGACCCTGGCCGATGGCGTTTATGTGTTAGAAATTGAAGAAAACAACGACGGGTCAACGTCAATTTTTAAAGCGACTTCTATCCGGTTTGTTTATAATGAGACATTGTTTATATGTGATACTACTTGACGATAATTATGTGTCTTTTTGATATTTTAATTCCAATTTTGCATTGCTAAGAAATGAGACTTAAAATTGGAAAGCAATATACAATTAATTAGTGAAATATTTGTTTGTCTATCGGGGTTTTTGTGTGTATTACAATACACATTTTCTTTTTTTTTAAATAAATGAAATTATATTTCAAAACGTAAATTTTAAAAAAACATTTTTAAAGCAAAAACATTTTTAAAAGAAAAAAACGATGTTTTTTTAAGTGTTAATACAATGCAATTAAATCATAATTATTATTTTTTTATTTATTTCTTTTTCAAACAAAAAAACAATTGTTTTTATAATAATTATAATTAAAATATAAACATAAACATAAACATAAAAATTATAGTAAAATATTTATAAGTTATAGTTATGGATATAAATTTGACTAACATAAAAATGAAGTTAATTAAATTCATGTTTTTCAAAGTGTATAAAAAAATTTAAATTTTTATAAAAATAAATTTATTTATAAAAAAAAACCTTCCAAGATGAACTTATTTGAATTAATTGTTTTTCCCTTTTTTTACATGAATTTGCATCTAATATAAATCAATCAAATGGGGTTGAGAAAAAATCAGTCTGATATATATAGTATATTTTATTTTCATATTTAGAAATACTTATTTATGTTTAGTAATTTTAATTGTATTAAAACTATATTATTTGTTAAAGTTGCAAGTAATCTTCCATATTTCCAAGTCAATTCCATTTTTTTTCACAAAAATTAACTCGTATTCAGAACATTTTATATTACTATGATTATATTTATTATAAATAAGTTAAAATTTCTTGCAAAATCAACCAGATACTACCACTTTTTAATTAATTATATTTTTTTACATCAAATAATGATAAACTATAATATCTGATATTTTTTTAATAAGAAATAATGTTGCACCCCAATTGATAATAAAAAATAATCTCCAAATCAAAAGGAGTTCCAAATAATCTAAATTTAAAAAAACACAAAAATAGATTAAAACAAATTATACAAACAAAAGTATAAATAAACCATAATAATAGAAATTGTCACAATTATTGCAAAAACAATAAAAAGGTTTACGATTGTGACAACTAGATAAATATGCCGAAATCTCATTTTTTGGTGGAAAGACAATGAAAATTTGAACGATTAACAAAACAACTCATTATGGTACAAAGAAGTATTAGTTTTCAAATAGACTCCACCAATTATATTAAAGATTAAAAATACTTTTATTCAAATATCGACAAATGGATTGAAAGAAACGTCTTAAAAATACTTAAACAACCCTCTTGAGATCTAAACCAAAACAATGGAACTGGAGACTCTGACTTGCCAATGCTCGCTCTGCCAAAAGAAGTCGTTCTTCATGACGTCCTGCCCTAAGGTTAAAACAACAAGATTGGTCATCATGATCCTCCAAGCACTGAAACAACTGAAGCCAGATGTCGTCTTCTATTCACTCACAAAAGACATATTGCCCTTCGTCTCGAAACACATGAAACTGCTCGCCAATCTGAAGATATTTAAGACTGGAAAATGGAGAAAGTCTATGTTGGACGCACTTAACCACTCCTCGCACGTCGAGTCGGGAAGAGAAGCTTGCCATAATAGAGGATTTTATAGGCTTAAAGAATCAAACGAAAGCTCGAACTCGGCCTCTTCAGTTTCGACCGAGGCGGTACAACAAAACTCGCCCCAACCAAGTGAAGTTCCTTTATTGGACACACTGACGGAACTCCAACTCCAAATGATCAATACTCTCAATGTGTTAGCCTCGCTGCCTGCACCAAAAGAGGGCGACCTTAATGCTTATTGTTTCTACGCGAACTGTATCAACCAACTTAACTATTCAAGAGCATTCGCTTCTACATTATGTTAAATATATTCTGTTTTGTTTAATTTGGTTTTGTGGTGTAATAAATTGATGTTTTTTATTCCATATTTGTATTTAATATATATTATAACTTTTTTATTAATAATCTAATAAACAAATGATATTATAAATGATATTATGAATTATATTATAAATATTATAACTCATCTTTCTTGAAGTTTTAAATCCAACTCTTTTATAACAAAAAACGATCTGTTGACAAAACTTTTGTCAACGAATCGATGTCCTCTGCACACATTCCACATTTTTCTAAAACTTTTTTGTCGAAAAGATCGGCAATTGAAAGGTGGTTGGTCTTCACAAAACCAAGCAAGTCAAGTTCAACAGCGTGTGACAGTTGTAGCAGAATTCTTGTAGCATCTACAACAATTGGAAGTTCAACTTTTTGTTGAGGTTTTGCTTTTAAAAGCGAGTTTATGCATGTCGCGACAACGTTGTCGTCATCAACAACCGGGACAACGACAAAGGTTTGTGTTGGTCTAAGATTCATGCACAGTTGCCTCACCAACTTCGTTGCACTTCTGCACATCACAAAGACATAAACAGTCTCATCGTCTGTTTGGTGTTGTCGTCTCTGAAGCAACAAGTTGTAGTCCCTATCTGATTCGACCATATTTGCGTCGACAACATCCACGCATATTTTATTTGGAAGCACGATGTCGTGTCTAAGTGCGGCGCTTTCTTTTACTTCGTTGTTCTGTTTCAGGTTGAACAGAATCGCATCTTTTGCAAACCCGCTATGGACTTGGATTGTCATTTCTTCTACTTTTCATTTCTATTCCACCCCATCTTTTGTTCCATTCCATCAATACACTTATCTTGTCAATCACGTCCTTTATTTGTTATAACCATAACTTTTATTAGAAGACCCAAACCAATAATAGAAACTATTTAATAGTAAATTGTTTTTATTTAATAAACTAAAAAATATCATATGTCCAACGACACACAGTCCCCCGTCGTGAACAGACACACCAAATTTAAAAAGGACAACTCAAAGGTTAAAGTAATTCGCTACTGTGAGATGTGTGCGGACGTTGGGTTTGGTTCTTTCGTTACACCATCATCCTACGCCTCTGAAAAGTTCTTTCCAAATTCGTACGTCAATATCTTAAAGTCTGAAGTACAGGTTTCTACAATGGAATATATGGTTTGTTCTTCTGAGGCATTTGTATTATGTTTTAATACAAATATACTATTATTTTTAATACAGTCTGTCGAATGTACGATTTATGGTTTACTAATTATTAACTAATAGTACATTGTACCACACCACACGATCCACCACGTTTTTGTATCGAATACGGATACGAAAACGTTTGTCTTGGTATTAAAACAACCACCACTAATAACAGTACCATCGGCAAGGCGCGCGACGACAATTCAACTTGATTTTTCGCCAACGAAATACGTGAATAGGTGTCGGTCATTATATTTTAGTGTTGATTCGGAATTCATAATGAAAAAGGTGATTCAGGTGTTGCAAAACAATCACAATAGCAGAATGTATAACGACAGATTCATTATCAACATCCCACTTCAATACATCGAGAACTACAACTTCACACCAAAAGTGTATTTTTCATATCCAACGATTCAAGAGACTATTGCGCTGTTTCAATTGGAGGGATTGTATCTCGAGGGGTATATTATGTCCTCACAAATTGATGCAGAGATTGTGTCGTATTTGAAAACCCTCAAGAAGGATATGCTGATATTCTTTAAAAGGCAAACGCAATTGATGGCACTTGAAAATGACTACCTCAGAATATTCAGCTTAAGGCAAGCAATACAGACATGTAAAGAGAAGTTCCACGATTCGATTGGGAAGTCACGCGAAGATGACGTTGTACTGAGAATGGAAGTGAACTCATCAGTGGTTCGAATGAGTTTTGGGTACAATGAATCCAATGCTATTCTCGAGGATTTTTCAGAGGAGTTTCGTGTGAAAATGCTGCGACTTAAGTTTTTGAACAATGAAAATAAGATGCACGTACTTGAAAGGGTGGACACTGATTTACTGGCATTCTACTTGGTCAAGGGGTATTCGTCTTATTTCCAGAATCGAAGGTACGAATTTTTCTTGTCGAACCCGTCACAAAGCAGGTCGGGAGCATGTTGGTTCATTGATAATACCGATGACATTACGCGTGTTGCTGCGTATAATTCGCTTGGAATTGACTTGAAAAGTGCCAAAATTAAGAACTCGGGTATTTTGTTGATGAGAGCTGGACTGTTTGGATCGGATTCTGTAGCTACTGCCGGTATCTACCCCCAGCAAATTAAAAGAATTGAAGATGTAACCAATGAAGGAGGCTACACGTTTTCGGATGGGGTTGGAAGGATCAGTCTTTCACTTGCAAGTAAAGTGTTTGCGGAGTATCGGCGGTGTGGGGAGAATGTCATTCGAGTTGAAGAACCGGCGGCTTTTCAAATTCGGTTTGCTGGAGTCAAAGGAGTTGTATCTGTCGACTGCTTGGATAAGAGTGAGAACATCTACTTCAGGCCATCACAGATTAAGATTGAGGCGTTTCCAGAAAGGGTCCAGAAACTGAGAGTTGTCCAAATACCACAATACAGATCGGGGAGAATGAACGAACAACTTGCTTTAGGGCTTGAGTATCTTGAGATACCGATACCCAATTTCATACAATGTGCGAAAGAATATCTAAGAAAATATTTCACGAGCATTCCAAATGATGAGGTAGTCAGACTCTTCCAGAAGAATGCCAAAAATCCCACGGTAGCAATTGCACTGAAGATGGTGATGGCAGCTGGTCGCGACTCCAAAATATTCGAAGAGCCTTTTGTGAAAGCGAATTCACTTGTCCTTCGAATGGCTATGCTGTCCGAGAAGAGCGATTTTATTAAGTTTGATATTGATAATTCGGCATTTTTAATGGGCGTGATGGACGAAACAGGCATATTAGAAGAGGGACAGGTCTTCATTCAACTCTCCTCGAATTCGGTCTTCGTTCCATCTTCAAGGCTTCTTGCTGTTAAATTCCCAGCTACACATCCCGGCGACTTTTTGCTCTTACGAAATGTTTGTGAAAATGTGTTGTTTGAACGAAAACGCGGGTACGAGCGACTTGCGTATTTAAAGGACGTCATCGTCTTTTCGTCGAAGGGATATCGTCCTGATCCGAATAAGATGGCGGGTGGAGATTTGGATGGTGATGAGTACTTGGTCATTTGGAATCCACTTTTCCTTCCCAAACTTGGTAAGAAGTCACACCCGCCAGCAAATTACGATTTTGAGGAAACACATCTTGAAAGATTCTTGGAATACAACGACATGAAACACGCATTTGTTTCACAGTTATACTCCAAGTATGTGTTGGCACAGATATCGACTTGCCATAAGAAGGCGTGTATGTCATTGGGGATGCAGGACGAGATTTCAAAGGCACTTTCACAACTCATATCCGTGGCGGTTGACGCACCAAAGACGGGGGCAGAGATAGATAGTGGGGAGATAAACGAGTTGGTGGAGAGAGTCAGAGAACAGAAGATCGTTGGGCAGTCCGTACTCATCGCGTTGAAGGACTTTTTCAACCAACAAGTGCCACTTGTGCTTGACAGATTCCACGCGGAGTTGATGGACATAGTCAATACACTTCACTACGATACCATTTTCTTGTCAGATAATATCATCCCAGAGCTCATACCATTTGTGAGAAGAACGAGAAACGAATTCAACAAGCAGATTGAGTTGTACATTAACAAACAAATACCGTACCGAATACAACGAGATACTGAAAGGACTCAACTTGTAGTGGGTGGTGTATTCCGAACAAGTGGAAGTGATCGGTTGGAGTGGGAAAAGGAAGAGAAGGGTGTTATCAACGACCTCGAAAGCTTCATGTTAGCTTATAGAAATCGAGTTGAGCAGGAAGCTGCGCGCATGAAAGTCCCACTGAGGCGTATGATTGACGCGTGTTACAAGATTACATACGATCAGAGGTATTATTGTGAAAATGAATTGTTGGTATATAGATTGACCAGGATAAAGTGTTTACTTTTTCCATGGGCCGTAAGACCACAAAACAACATCTTTTTCACGTCGGTTATCCAGAAGAAGTCACTTCCGAATAATGTCCTTTCAAGAGTGAAAGTTTGGTTTAATTGATTGATTTAATTGTGTGTTGTTTCTTCATGTGACACTGTAAAAAAACAAAATTTATATTTATAGTAACAATAAACTATATTAAGAAATACTTTTCGTAACATCATTTATTCAACAAATAATATATTTTTAATTTATTTTGCTATATCTATAATTTCAGAACTTACCAGATTTTAATTATAATTTAAACTATAAATTATACCACTGGCTAAATAAAGAAAACCCAAAAAGGTGAAAGAGTTCAAAAAAATAATCTGATACAGTCTTTTTTATATAAGAATAATTAATGGGAGTGAACTTATTTTGAATTTTGGATCTTAGTGATAATAATGAAAGAAATAGTATAAACTATTGTAACAAAGAATTAACAATCTAATTTATTAAAAAAGAGAAAAAAGGAATGCCAACTCAAAAAATAGATGGAGAGTGAGGACTACTTCAAACAACTACGAGCCGAAGTCACCGAACCTTTTTCAGAAGCGAAACTTAAACCAACACCCGAAACGAAAAAAGAGGCGGACGCTGACTCGGAGAAATTTGCGAAGCTGTTGGATCGGATTGAAATGAAGTTTTTCACACAAAAGGACATTCCCCCAGACTTCAACGGATTTTTTTTCACGTTGGTATACAACGCTATTCGAGCACTCAGCGACTCGATTCTTCGAGACCAGAATTTCCGAAATGAATGTATTGAAAGACTCTTCAATTTTTTAAATCGAACGTATCAACCTGATTTTTTAGTCAATGTCTTGATATTGGCGAATAACCTCTTTGAGAAAGGACAAGAAAGAGTCGAACTGATTGCAGTCAATTTGATTGACGAATTCTTAATGAAAAATGTCGAAGAGTTCAAGAAGATACTCAAAACAGAACAAAAAGCAGACGCGTTTCTGAGTAATTTGAATCAACTGATAATGGGGAAATTGTGGCAATACGTGTCACCGGACTTTAATCAGAAAATAGTCAACCAACAATTCTTCTATGAGTACGTGTCGAGACCATGTAAGGCAGATGTGCTCACAGAAATAGCGAAATTACTGTTGAACTTCACCGATGAAAGAAACGATTTACTCCGAGGAAACGTGTTTGCTGATTTGTTGTACAACACCATGCTCGCACTTGACGATCCGTTGCCAGTCCAAACTATGACGAATTTGAGAATCAGAATTCAGTTGTATAAGGCGTTTTATAAGTTCGCGGCGGTATATATTCGAGCATACAAGATGTCCCCAGACAAAGCGAAAGAAGTCAAAAGAATGCATGAAAAGTTTCTGTTGCTCATGAATGACTCATTCATATATCCAAGAGAACTGTTGTTTGATAATATGAATACTCAAATTGATGTGAATGTCTTGCTTGAAAGCGCAAAGGATATACTCAAAAACATCGACTGCCAACCAAATTCAAGACTGATTGTCGTGTTCAATAGAGCACTGGAGATCGTCGCGAAGGTCAACATGCAGAGTTTAACAACACTCAAAATCATTTCGATGTACAAAACGTCCTGGGAAATTGCACCTTCCCATCGACTCGGTATACATAACTTGATTCATCCGATGAGATTCATTAAACAGGTCTTCGATAATATATGCCAGAACAAGAACGTGTTGATGGAAGTTAAGAAGCAAAGTGAACTGACGCTGAGATGTTATAGACTTGCGACACAACATCTCACCACAATCATTCAGCTCATTACGATATTACCAAACCCAATGGAAAGTATCAAACACTTTTTCTGGAACACCACTTCAAGAAACACCCCTCGGATCATCGAAAATGTGTTTGAATTTTTGAAACTGATGGTGGACTTACTTCCGACAGTAGTCGAAACTTTTCAACAACCCGCGAGTGGAAACGAAGAAGAGATGGAGAAACTACTTTTTGACTTTTTTAAACAATGTATACACAATACAATCATGGTAGTTTCATGCGACGACAAGCAGTGCCTCAGTTTTGGAATCAACAACTCGCCAACACCGGAGCCAATGAAGAAGATATTAATGCGAATCCAAGCGAACAACCGCCCGGAGAACGATAAGCAAATTGATGTCATTAAAAAGAGTGTCAGATATTTGATGAAAAGAGTTATTGAGTTGCCAACAAACAACGCATTAAAGGTGTTGTCGTTGTACGATGAATTTTTGGTGTTTTTGGACAAGTATGTCATGGAAGTCACATTCTCGACATTTCTCGAGATGATGGAGAATACCGACAAGATAGAAGACGTTGCTATCATGTTCAAACGAATATGTATGAAGATCAAGTCGTTTATAGACCCCGTCATATCAAACCAGGTGGCCCTCGGAAGTAGTTTTGACATTGCAGATTATCAACAAACACTGACTCTTATTGTTGGGAAATGCTTTAAACAGATGGTGAAATACTTGACAGAAGATGACGAAATTGATGTGGAACCATATGTCAATATACTCGAAGGATGTTATCTGCTGTATCCGCTCGAGGTGGTGTCGTGTCTTGGAGAAAAGACCGTGGAAGTTTTTTCAAAGATTTATTTGAACAATCCATTCAGCGAAATTCCGTTCTACTACTTATCAAAATACATCTCTTCACTTAGCGACCCAAATGAAATATACAACTTACCAAACCCACTACTCAGAATTGCGGAAATGTGTATTAAGCTTCCACTCCATATGAACAAGTTACTCTCATTTTTATATATCAGTCTCCCGATCGCGTCGACGGTGATTTGCTGTAAAAAAGTTTCGGAGAGTTTCAGATCGACAGCACACAGATATTTAAACATTGTTTGCTCGATATGTCCCCCAGCAGTGTTATACAAATTCATTCCATCAGTCGACAATTTGAAGAAAGCACTCGCCGAAATGATTGGTTCAAACACGGTTATGGACTTCCCAAAACATGACAACATACAGACGAAACCTCCTTCGATGTACATCGAGGAACCATTCAAAACATCTCTTATATCAGCTTTGGCTTCTCTTGCAGTATTACCACATGACACCACACCGAAGATCCAAAAGCCTGTATTGTACAATTTGGAACTCAAAGGGTCTCCAATCACTTTTGACTTGTTTCCGTTCTGTGAAGAGTACTTGGCGATGATTAAGAAGCAACCGGAAAATGTCAAGAATATGATAGCGGGTCTCAAGTCGATGATCAAACACCAACCCCACCCAGCGTTATTTACATTGTATTTCGCAACACTGAACGTGAAAATTATCGACGAAAAAATGGATGAAATAGATATTTACGACATTAGAATTTCAATGAAGAGGGAAATGAAAATGATGTTCGAGGGGTTTGTCAACTTTTTGGAAGATGTTGAGACTCTAGAAGATGAGAAAGGGTTTACAGCAGTGTGTGACGATGTTTTAAATTTGGTGAGCGAAACTGGGGGGTTAGAACCGAATAGGGAGGGGTTGGTATATTTCGTGAGTTTGATTGGAAAGCACGAGCAAGGCTTGTCCTTTGATTTGCATGCGGTGGAATTCATTCTTAAATACTCTCTCAAATACACGGATTGGCTTTCTGTTGAAAGTCACATTGTTGTGAGATATCTTTTCGATGTTACACAACGAATGTATCACAATAGAACTATCAATCGAATATTGGATTCATTATTAAGTCCAACGTCATTGGACTCTATCATACAAACAATTGATGACTCACTCCCAAGATGGTTGCACGATTTATTTGTGTCTGTTATTACTTCAGATAGTCCAGAAGGTGTTCCTTACATCATTGAATTCTTCAAAAGAAATTCGCAACATCCAGAGATATCTCTGTTACTGTCATTTGACATCGACCCAACGAATTACAATTTCAATGATATTTTTGGATATCAATTATCGATATTGGAATTCATGGTGGACAAATTCAAAACACATCAAGCATTCAAGTCTAAGGTCGATACAATATTGAAAATAAAAATACCACGACAGTACATCATTCGACTTGAGACATTGATGTTGAAGTGTTGCGATCAACAAAGATTCACTCAGTTTGTACGCGAGTGCACACAAAGCAAAGATGTGAATATATCGAGCCACTTTTGTGCCGTACTTGAAAAGCTTTTTGAAACCAACCCGACGATGGTTGAAGAAGAACTGAACAAAATCGACCTCCTCAACATCGGGAGATATAGACACACCAATTTGTTCAGTTTCATTTTGCGAAAAGGAAAAGGGCAGTTGAAAGACAAAGTGCAGCAAATTGTCAGTGAGAGCATCGAACAAGTTTCAACTGACATTGTGAACAAAGTACCAGTGCACAAGTTCGTGAGTCAATTAGACGACTTTTTTGTTCATAAGTACAATGCGGAAGGGATATGCGGAGTCATTACAGAGCTTAAAGGAATGTATGAGTACAGACACATTTTATGTATTATCCAGTCACTTAAAAGGGTTTTGAATTTGAACCCACAACAAAGTGTTGCAACCATTATGGCTGAACAAGACAGTGCTCCAAAAATTTTATATCTACTCGCTACAATGCCCGACCTTGACATCTTCCCATTGGTATTCCAACATCTCCTCGGCGACCCAAATTCACTCTGGAAGAAGGACAACGGACCAATTGCACTTCTTCGTTTCTTTGTGAAGTTTTCACAAAGAAAACAAATGCCAGACGACATGAACAACGCGATTATTAATTTGTCGTATAACACGACTAAACCAAGTGACGAAGTTGTCATCGATTACACAAAAATACTGCTCAACATCTCGAGATACCAAATGAATAATCCAGAGCTTCTCCGACAAATTCTTGTGACACTTGAAACAAGCGAACAAGAAAAATTCCAATTCGTGATGCTCCATTTTATTAAAAATTTCCCGACTGACGTGAAAAACGTGTTTTTGACAATGCGGGCGATTAACGAAGCAGTTGAAGGGAGGTGGAGACTGTTGGTTTATGCGATGCAATTTATTGTTGTTCCTTTGATTCGAACGCACACAAAAGAGTTTAATGGGAATGTGATGGACGAGTTGAGGAAAATGCTGATGGTTGTTCCAAACACACCAAATGTGACGATTTTCGATGAGGTCCAAGGTACACAGCTCCATGTATTTATCGAAGCAGTGTCAATCAGTCAAGAGTTCCTTGAACCCTTAAGAAGTGTCATTTTGGAAAACAACTCCTCGCCAACATCATTACACAATGCTTGTTTGAAGTTACATGCGCAGTTGTTGGTATACAAACCGGGGTGCGGGTTGTTCTTAGACAAGTTACTCGAAGAGTTGCTTGAACTTCCGATCAACGAAATTTATTTCAACTCGATTTCAATTGGCAATATCGAGATTGAAACAATTCAACACTTCTTCGAGTCGAACAGCGAAGAACAGCAGAATATATGCAAAATTATTTTGAGACACATCAACTCGACGTATCAAGAGAATGTCCTTCCATTCACGTTTCCAGTCAAATACTTCTATGTGTTTTACCAACAACGAAGACTTTTTGTGCCGACCATTTTGAGGTCAATTGAACACTTTGAAGAGCGGCGTGAAATGATTAAATGCATTGACTTGAGTGAGTTGATTATGAACTGGGAAAGATTCAGAGTGAACGAGAAAATGCACCCATTGAGTGATACACCGGTGTTGGTGTCTATCATGGAGAAATGCGCAAATCAGGAACACGACAACGACTCGTTGTTCCAACCGTGTTACAAAGTAGTTGTGAATAACTTCAAAATACAAGCGCAGAACATGTTGGGGTCGAAGCCAAAGACTCTTGTCAACCAAACGAAGCACAACATGAAACGGTTGACGGATTGCATTGACTCTATTTTGACGATTTGGGGAAGTGAAGCAAAGAAGCCGCTGATGTCTTACAACGAATTGACTGAATATGATCCTTCAGTCGACAAATCGTTAATTAAGGAATTCTTGATTGCATGTGCCAGAGCAGATCCACCAATTTTGTATGAAGAAGGAAAGAAGTTTTTGTATGAAGCGACGCAAGAACATGAAGAGGAGTATGTCCCATTGGTAAAAGGGTATTTGGTTGATCCGCGATTTGACAATGAAATGAACAATTTGCTGACAAATCGATTTATACCGTACGATTGCTTTGCGTGTGTCAAGGAGTTTGTTGAAAGAAAGAAGATCAAAGCGACTGCTGTTGTTGGGAAGGTCTCTGAGAAGTATGTGGCGTACTTAAAACAAATAACTGGGAACGACGCGTCGATGTGTCAAACTCCACTTTGCGAACGATTAAAATCGATTTTGGAAATACTCATTGGTATCGACACTGATGAAGCAAGACGCCAAATAATGGTATTGGGGAGAGAGCTCTTTGACAAATTGGCCGAGTCAAAAACACAACTCAGTGGAGAAGAGAAGTTGGTGACACAGTACATGGACGTTCTAAGCAAATGTGGAAAGCGCGAAGAAATGGTATTAAAAGCGATGTCCAAATATTTTACAAATGCGGAGAGAAATGTTGTTGAAACGCAGAGGATCGACTTTTTGGAAATGATGATTGCGGAAGACGACATGGTGTTGAGTGTTAGAAGTGTTGGTATGGAGAATCCAAGCACTGCGACTCGATACGTCGAAAAGTTTGTGAAACGATTGAAAGGCACCGATTTGATGTCACTGTTTGTTGAAATTGTGAATAACAAAATACCAAACGAGTATCATACAGAAAAGTGGGTTGGTGTGTTTGTCAGTGTGTTGTTAAAGAAACTCGAACCGGACAACTTCCTCGGAGACATTGTTTTGACGAACTTGAAACTTGCAGAACGGCTGTTTGTTGCAATTGTGATGAACGTGTCGAGTAACCAAGAAATAGTGAAAACACTCAAATTGATATATAACAAGAGAAGGGACAAAAACGAAGTAATTATGCTTGAAGTGATGTGTGAGAATAACGTGAGTGTCGGGGACTTGTGTTTGTACGACAGTGATGCGATGAAATTCTATGGGAAAGGCATCAAATTTTTGACAGAGAATTTTGTGAAGTACCAGAAGCCGGAGTTAGTGTCACAACTTTACACGTTTCTTGTGAACAATCCAGTCGAGAAGTACAAACTACTCGCACCAATGATGAAAAATCAGAGACTCAAATATTGTATGGAACAATTCCCGACACATGCGGAGTCGTTGCACAATATCACAAAGGATTTGCTGACGGAGATGCAAGCAAACAACGACGAAGAATATCGATATGCAGCCGAGTTAAAGATAGATTTGGCACTCATGTTGAATTTGTACAGGCCGTTAATGAAGTATGGCGAAGCCGCAATTAAAATGGCACAAACGGAAGAGGAGAAGCGAAGAATCAACGACTTGATGTCGACATGTTTGTTCAATTTACCGGAGGAAGGGGAGAAAGAGTACACAAATGGAAACCCATGTTTGCAGTGCGTTTATCAAATGTGTCAAAAACTCACAATGGAGCGTGCAGATAGAACAAATTTCAACTCCGAATTCTCACAACTATTAGTGAGGCTTGTGGAGGTTTTAGAGACCAACATACGAAATTGCGATTTGGACAATCAATTTATGGTCGAAGACATTTGCACAATGGCTGTGATTCTTAAAGAACTCATCGAAACGCAATTCTTCATGCTCTTTTACAACGCCAACGCCAATTTGAATCAAACCCTTGACAAAACAGCAACGTATTCAATTTTGTTCTGCAGAGATTTGAACACAAAGGAGTTGTACGTTGTCCGACAGTATGCGCTGACACACCACAAAAAGACATTTGAATATTTGAGTAACAAGAAGACGTCAAGTGCCGCGTACAACGCACTTATCCAGAAATTTGAGAAGCTTGAGATATTGAATCAAATTGAGTTTGCGCGGTATCATCGGCGAATGCACTTGTTCTCTCCAGCAATAACGATTTTAGAAGATGTCAACAAGAAGTTAGAGAAGAAGCAAGGAGGGGAGAAACAAGGCCTTGAAAAACAGAACGAGGAGATCAACAATTTGTTTATTCGAGTGTTACTTGAGATGGCACTCAACGCGGACGCATTGGAGCGTCCATTACAAATGGTCAAGATTATGCAAACGACTTACGACAATTACATCCACCCCGTGATTGAGTCGAATGCGAACACAAAGAACAACGAAGAGATCAATATGTTCTTCCAGATAATGAAAGTGTTGCATTACCCAACAATTGACTGATGTTTTAGTTTGTCTTTGTCTTTGTCTCCACTGAAGAGAATACAATAACTGAAGTCTTTCAATTAAAATTCTTGACCCATCCTACGAAATACACCTCCGACTGAATGTGCCCCTCATTCGGATCAAAGTGATACTTCAAGTAACACTGGAACCCAAGAAGGTTATACCCATATGTGATCACACCAACATCCTCTTTGTATTGGTCCTGTAACTTATCATCAGTTTTGTCCCCCATTTCAACTTGGTCGATTTTCCGTGTTATAAACTTGAATGGCTTTTGAAGCTCACCACAAGAAAGTTGCAAGTAAATGATATCGACGATAACGACTACATAAAGTCCACCCATCGAGAAATTCTTTTTGAGCACGGCGTCGAATGAAATCGAGACGACAATGGCTGTGAAAAACGACGCACATAACGCGATCATGTAAAGGGTGTGGAAGAGGTTTGCGAGTTTGACGAAGAGGTTGGGGCGCTTCACATCAGTGAGTAATGTGAACACCGGGTGTGTCCTCACCGCCATGACCATAAAAGCCAGAATGAACAAATACACAACGAAAGCAAAGCCTGAAAGTCCAATTGCGATGGCCGAGAGAAGCTTTCCGTTCTCTTGGGGGTGGACAAAAAACTCGCAGCACACAAGCGAAAACCCAACAACCAACAAGATGAGTTGGATGACGTGGTGGAGGATAATATGCACCATAATCTTCTTATTTCGTTTAATCAAAGTCCACACCCGATCCTTCGACGCAGGGACGGGTTCATAATTTTCTTCCTTCAAAAGATGTGTTGTGTCTTTAAACATCTGAGATGGATTGTAAATTCTCTTGAGAGTTCTACTCTTACAGAATTTTTTGTGAACAATGAAGTGTAGTTTGTATTTACTATATGTATAGAATTTGTTTTGTTCGTGTTCAAAACGTCGAACTAATATTTGAACTATCTGGAAAGCTATTAATTATAGATTAGGGAGTTAAAAGACTCAGACAAGTGGGTTTGAAGGTTGCATGGAAGCAAGGCTACTCTTTCGCTGTCGCTTGAAAGTTCGTAAGAACTTTGGGTCGACGTTGAGGGCTGGGCCGTCTTGAGAATCGGAGTAACATACTCCGTCAAAGAGAGCCGGGTATATTCCGTATATCTCTTGCTCTGAAAGCACTTCGATGGTCTTTAGTGATTCTATTTCCTGCTATTCAGTTATTACGAGGTTACAATAGTATTGTTATAATTAATATTATTAATATTATAAGAAGAATCAAGTGTTCTTATAAAAGAGTTATAGAATAAGAATAGAATACTATTCAAACAAACGAAAATTTCCTCTTGGTAGTCGATCATTGTTGATAATGCGTTGTTCAGAACTGGTGCTATCACTGCTATTGACGTGAACCCCATATCAGCCTTTCTCATCAAACCAGGAGCAAGGCAAACCGCAATTGCTTGCGAATTCATTTTTGTGTCCTTTGTGTTTGTCACATTCTTACAGAGAAGAAGAAGACGTCGAATGAAGATTTGGTTCTCGATGGGGAATTTTATGATAAGTCTCCTGATGTCGTTGATGACTTTGTTCTTATCTTCGCTCTCCATAACTTTCACAAGTGGTTGCAAGAATTCCTCGGGCCAAATTGGTTGTGGAAGGTCTCGTATGAATTTTTTGAGGATTGAAGATAGAACAGTGTTGTCAAGAGTCTTTGTGTCGACTATTCTAATTTCATCGAAGTAATTGTTTATTCTCTCAGTATCAGAAGACAGTCGAAATAATGTGGTTTTATCTCCTTCTCTTTATTAATATGTTTTATACTATTACTTAACTATACTAACAAAGAACAAACCGGAATTCGCTATTGTTGTCATAATCCTCTCTATGCCAACAGGTAGACGGGTTGGGGGTGTCTTTTCGTCGTCCAAAATTTGTCGCAAAGTCTTTGTCCGATAGGACACACTTGCTTCTGTATCTTCGCGAAACTCTTTCATCACTTTTTTGGCCACCGCATCAAACTGTCCGCCTTTTCCAATCGTCGGGAAATACTTGTCGATTCTTAAAGCGAATGAAGAGATTGCTGCATACCTACATATATTCGATTTCTTGTTTTGGTGGATTTTTGATATTTCTGGGTCGTCCGAGCAAGTGATATCGTCCAACGATAAGTTGTATTTCAAGTCCTGTGACAATTTTTCGAATATCCCGCCCTACATATCAGTGATATTCTCGTGATTTGTATTGCATGTGATACAGTACATTTTTTAATAATATACAAACGATGTTTTTAAGTGAGTCACTGACTAGCGTTTGATATGCAGTCGATGCTTTCAGTGTGTTTGAATACGATGACTCGTACGACGAGTTTGTAACCATATTCGACAACGAATTCAAATGAGATTTGAGTAAAGTGATCGTCTCAGACACTTTAACTAATTGTTGCGAAATATCTTGTGAACGTATCTCGACAAGTTCAAACAGTTGATCAATGTCACCAAGAACTTCCTTCTTCTCCTTCTTCGACTTTTTGCTACTCATTTGGTTTTTCAGTTTTAATTCTTTTTACTATTTATTATTTTATTCTTTCTAAGCGGTGTTTTATCAATTTATTCGTTTTTTTTAAATTAAACTTGAGTTTACTATAAAAAAGTTAATGAGAGTAACTTCTGATACTTTTTAACACTAAACCATTTTTTTATTATATTTAAGTTATTTTTTATTATTTTATGATTCAATAAAATCAAATGGGTTAGATTGGCGTCAGTTACGAAAGAATTGGAAACAATGAAAAGTAATTAGTTTTGTGTATTGTTTTGTTTGATTTGTGAAGTTCACATGTGCGAAAAACAAATGTGGCCTAAACTAGAAATTATAAATAAAATATATATATAAAATAGTTGTTATCCATTTTTACAACCACGTCTGAAAATACTCAACCAAAAAACAAACTATTTAACTATAATTAAATCAACTAAATGATACTATATAACATACACATGTAACACGTCGCTCACTTGCACCTCCTTAACCGCAGAATCCATTTGTAGCAAGTCTCTGTGTTTGTCAAGAAGCACTCGAGTGCGACAAACCACTTCTTCGAGTCATATGCCAGGAAGTCCATCCCATTGATGGAGTCGTCCGTTAGTCTGTTTGTCACACCATTTATTCTGAACTTCCTAGTATTTTTAAGTATAAAAATAGAACACAAACTTATAAACCAAGAAGAACATCTGTCCAGACTCCAACAACAAGACGTTGCTCAGTTCCAATAGCATTTTTAAGAAGCATTGCAGGACCATTCGATTATACTTCTTAGTCGTGCCAAAGTCTTTTGGTATCAACACAAATGCGTCTTTCGTTTGTTTTCCAAATGTGGTGCTTTGTGCGCATTGATATTCATAATTCAACATGTTAGCCAAACACTTGAGTTGACTATATAACATCCCGAAAATGATTGGGATAGGCTTCTATTCATTAAGTACTTGAATACTATATATGTACTATAACATCGAGTTTTCTAAAGACAAACTGCTCGAGTGATTTTGTTGATGAAACTCATCGAAGATGTGTCGGGGATGATCAGACTCTTTCGAAAGAGTTGATCCCATGTCGATACCTTTTGTGCCGGTAAATTACTTAAAAGGTATCGACTCCCTCTTTCTCGTATCACCTTTTCTTTCAGTCTCATGCCCATCTCGACAAAAGCTCCTTCTATGTATACAAATTGAATGACATTCTTGTTAACTATATTGCCAGCTTTTCTCACTGCATGTTCTTTATCTTTGAGCTCTAAATTGACGTGTACTAAACTCTCCACTTCATTCTCAAGATGTTCTATTTCACTGGTAAGTGTTGCTATTTCGTGATCTGCTTTTTGGACGTCATCAAACAACGTGCACGTCGCAATTTTTATCATGTCGATGTCATTTTGAAGGTCCGTTAGTGTACTTTCACAGTCCGCGCGTTGGACCGGATAACAGTGTTTGCACGGGATTCCAAAATCCTCGAATTGTTCAAGCATCGCACCAAACCATTGGTAAAACTCGAACCCGGGCAAATTTTCATTCTTCTCAGTCGGTGTCAACCCCCCGCACTTAATTTTTCTTCTTGATGAAAAGAACTTCTTGCTGGTCATGTCTGTGCGTGAATATGAGTATTAACTTATAAAAAAAGACTGTGGCTTTAATACAAAAGTCTTTGTATTAAACCATACTAAACAAAATAATATGTATAGTATTAGTAGACAAACTGTGCGATTTCCTCTTTGAATATTTCGAGAACTCTGTTGGACACAAAATCTCTGGCGGTGACATGGACATTTGAATGTCCCCAGTTGTAAAACTGGACGGTTCAATTTTTTCGTTGATGTGCGATGAAGTACTTTTACTCATCCCAAACTTTTGAGGACGAGTAGAAGAAAATGGCTCAACAAATTCTTTTCCCAGTGGAGTGTTTGTTGGTGTTTCTCGTTCAGAAAATTTCAAAGGAGAACCATCTCCACTTTCATATGTATTTGTGATGGTCCGAATTTTTTCGTCTATAATCAGAGGACACCCACAGCCACGACAAAACATCGATTCTATCAGAGTTGTGTTCTTCGACATGTTTCTTCTATCTTTTCAGTTCAAGTTTATGTTGTGTTGAATGTTCAATTCATAATAATAATAAATCAAACATTAATAATAATCAAACTATAATTTTACTTTATTCTAAATTAATTTATATTAATATTATAATAATAATAATATATTATATATTATTATTGTAATTTATTATTATTAGAATATAATACAAAGAAATAAAAACAACACACACAGAAAGTCAGTTAATTACTCTAGAAAGGTCAAAAGTAGTGTTAACGACAGTGCCATTACTACTGATAATGTAGGGCTCTGTCAAGTTCTTTTTGTGATATGCCATTTGCATTTCAGCTTGTTTTACCATATTTTCTGTTGGTGGGTAATATGGGATGAAACACGCTGAATTGAACTCGACGATTGTCTTGCAATCGTCTGTGATACGGTGTGGATATCTGTCGTACCCAATTTTCAATTTGACTTTACCAGTGAACGCTTCATCGCCAAACGGGGAGTTAGTGATCTCAAACCAACTCTCAATGAACGATGGGAATGGCAATTTTGATAAGTCGATATCGACAGATCCTATTAATTCGTCGCTCAACAAACTTCGTTTGTCATACAAATAGACAACAACATTTCTCCGATTCTTTTCTGGAACCACATTAAACTCGACGTTCTGGAATATCGGCTCTGTTGATTTGATTTCTTTTGATTTGGTCATTTTACCATCACCACCCACCACTGCAGCATAAACTGCTGGTGGGGAACTTGCATTTCTGCACTTGAGACCTGCCGCTTCTAATACAAAAATAGATACACATGGGTTGGTGATATCACTCAATAGCGCTTGTGGAGTGATATCAAACATACTATTCCAAATCACCTTCTTATTGATATGGTCGAACACACACTCTTTGTTTTTGTGTTTACCAAAAGTGATACCAGGGGGTAATAACACACTCTTCCAGAGTGGATATACTGTATCAATCAATGGTTCTCCATTTTCAACATTACTTACTGTTCGATTCATATGGTTTAAGTACAACACTCTTCCGTCGAGGGTCTGCACCTTCTCCACGCCATCTTTAATAGTTGTTGGGTATTGTGGGGGCAGTTCCATTCGACCGTCACAGAATGTCGGGACTTCGTTTGGACAAATCTTGACTCCCAAGTAATTGGCGTAGACGTCTATCATCTCTTGATGTGGTTTTCTCGCTATGATCTTCACTGGGAAACACGTTTCTGCAGTTGAATTTAAGATTCCTTGAATGATACATTTGACTGATATAAAGTGTCGATAATTCTGTGTGAATGTGATGAACGATGGGTTTGTTGTGTATGATATCGGAAACATAATGGACTGCCCTATAGTCGGGTTGATCGGATCAATTTTGAGATTTGCTTGATTGTAGACCGTTTTAATGCAACTACTCCCTTCATTATACACTCCCACAAGCGCAATGGTTACTTCCTTCACATTAGAATTGTTTGGAAGAATCGACAAGGTCACATCCATATCATCTCCTTGTAAATACCCCATCTGATTCTGTGCCACAGTCACCACCATCTTCCCCAACATTTTACTCACAACGACGGGAACTTGTTCTGGTACGTCGTAATTGTATAGCACTGGAAAATCACATGAAGTTCCTTCAAACCGATTTCCATCAGATTCGTACACAATGGGGTGAAGAGAATACGTCGATTTGAATGGTTTGTTGGGGACAATTAAAGACGGTGGGAAGGAAGGAGGGAGAGTAAACATGAAAGAGAACGAGTAAGTGCCAAAAGCGTACTCAGTCTTGACATTTGGCACAAATCCGCTGCACTCAAAAGTGTTGATCAAAGTGTTTTGTGTCTTAGTACCGCCTGTAAGAAGTTCTGGGTCGTTCTCGTGGCGAAAAGTGTTTCTCTCGTCGCACGTCTTCTTCACGTCGTCTTGTTTCAGTTCGACAAAAATGCGTTGGACGAAAGACGGAGCCAAAACCGTCATAAATACAACGCCGCTACATGGTTCTCCAGCGACTCCGTATTGCGACAAAACAATTTGTGATCTTATCTTTGCCATTTTAATGAATAACAAGTTCATCTGAATACCTTTATTTCTGATTGTTTTGATTTTATCATTCATTTTTCATTCTGAAATGTGCCGGAACTATTCCTCTTTCTTATACTAAACTTAGAACACTGTATTATAACATTTAGATGATATGTAATAGACAAAAATAAACAAAAATAAGTTGTTGATATATTACAAGGGGTATCTCTTGTTTCTATGGTATCACAAAAGTAACAACACAAGGATCAATAGACCTATTGAAGCACTCATTAAGCCTGCTGAAGAGTTATCATCATCATCTCTGTTTAGACATCTTCCTTTGTCATCCGGTAAAGAATAAAGCGCATCTACAGTCAATGGTTGACATAACAAACAATCATTATACTCATTCCGCTTGATACATGAACTCTCCTTACAATATCCAGAACTGGGTTCATAGCCTGAAGCACACACTTCACACACCTCAGAATACTTGGAACACTCTAAACAATGTTTCACATCGCATAGGCGACACATTGATGAAATTGGCGCGGAATTCTTTTGACAATCAAAACAAGTAGTTGACGTGTTTACACACGTTTTACACTCTGCAGAACACAATTCGCAGGTGTATGAAGATGTCAAGAAATAGCCCGAGAAGCATTCAGTGCATACTATTTCCCCTTTTAAATTGTGCGAAGTCGATCGACACCGGTTTGCAGGGATTTCATAACACGATTTGGTGTCGTATGATAATCCGTACCCCATTTCACAAGTCTCACAATAATCACTGTTCTCAAAAAATGTCTGACAATGACTGTCAAATTCATAACACTCGGAATTTGCATCGTTATAGGAACAATGCCTGTTACACGATGAACACGCTAGTATCGGCGTTGTACTTGTGCAATTTGTTGTTTCGTTGAATGTGCATTCTTCACATTGTTTATTAAAAGAAGTGTAAAACCCCGGTGCACACACAGAACATTGTGACGCGTATGTACATTTAGAACAATTGTCGATACACTCTATGTGTTACTCAAAGTAATTTAATTGACACAATTACAAACTTGAACACGTGTTGTTGTCATCCAAATAATACTTGTCATCGCATAAAGTACACGTTTCAGTGTTGTTATACTTCAAACATCCTTCTATATAATTACCACTGACACAAGTGTTGTTGTTTCGATTGGGATATAATACACCATAACATTCAGTGCATATGCCATCAGAGTCTACACGAAGGCAATTCTTCACAAGAATTTCTATGTATTAATACAATTCTATTAATATATTATACATTATAATATTCAAACAAACTGTTGCATTTATTGTTCTTTAAATAAAAACCTATATCACATTGTTGACATTTACTTGCTATATAACGCGAACAATGCGGAACTAATTGTGTACATTTGTTGTTAAGTAAATAATAGTTTGGTTTGCATTCATCACAC
>NW_004440445.1:173007-190275 GCF_000330505.1 Entamoeba invadens IP1
AAATGAATTACAACCACATTTAAAATGGTACAAACAAACTAATACCAAGAAGAGTTGATGAGTTCATACCCATTCATACCACGACGTACAAAATAAACTTTCCGATGATGTCTGTAGTTTCACAATTTGTGCAAAAGGGGATGTTACATGAAACATTGACTATTTCATCTTGTGAGAACGCCAATGATAGAAAAGCAACGATGAGAAGTGATGCACGCATGACGACACACTGATAGTTTAATAGTTTAGTTTTCAACCTAAAATCAACCATATAATTGAATGAATGGAGGGTTTTTATATTTTAAGTTTTACCATTATACTTCTATTGTCTTTTACTTTTTAGAAAAATATAACCAAAAGTGTTGTTTTGCAGAAGAAACAAGTTACTGTTTTTTCATGTCTATTTGTGGCTTGTATCCTTTGTCACTTGCAAAAAAAAAGGATGCTTTTTTGAATGGAATATGAACAGAAGTTTTTTTTTGTGTTCCTGCCAGATACATTGATTAACACAAAACTGACTGTATCTATTGAAAGCGGTCTTTATTTAGTTAATTTGGTATTTTTAATAATTTAATATAGTTTGAACACACCGAATTAAATATGTAATGTTGAAAAATAATACTTTTAGGTCAACCAGTTCACGTTCTATAAAATCCATAGAAATTACACCAAAAATATTGGCGTTTAGAACAAGAGAGGGATTAAAGTGCAACAATAAAGCATCAAAACTAAATGGAATTTAAGGCAAACTCAATTGATGGAAGTCACTTTTTGGTAAACAAAGAAACGCCAAACTCGTTGTACATTGCTTTTGTGATTTCAATATTACTAAAAGAAGACTGACAGGCGATGAGAGAGCCACCAACCCAAGTCATCAAAGAAGTGTTGGGATCTGACTGACATAGTATTTTAATCTTTGGGGGCGCGAGTTTTGTCAATTCATTCTGTAATTTATACATCAAACCATTAAAGCTATAAGAAGACCCTCCTGTAATGACTATATTGCCGTACATCATTTGCAAAAGATCATTATCACACTTAGTGATGGCATTGTCTATAGATTTTGGTATTCCATCGCCTTCAATATTGATGAGTGCTGGGTCGAAAAGGGGTTGAGTACACAAGTACCTCTCTTTTCCAATAGTGATTGAAGTCTTGTCTGGTAACTCATATTCCTTGGATATGGACTTTTCGTCGACGTTGTCATTTGTTGAAACATATGATAACTTCTCTTTGATGTCTCTTGTCACGCGACCAAGAGGATCTTCATATGTGTATTTTGATCGTTCTTTAAGCAGTTGGACTAAATAGTCGTCGATGTGTCGACCACCCACTTGAGTCTGAACAATCGAGTCTTTAACACACTCGCAGTCGACTATAGGGACACACCATGATGCTGAAAGACCACAGTCCAGTACAACACCTGTGTGTCTCCCAGTGGATGTTAAACTTAAAATTTGTTGTGCTTTAAAGGACAGCGACTTCACACCAAATTTCTCGAAAAAGAGTTGTGCTGTTTTCGACTTTGTCTCAACGGGATTGAATGGACATTCCGACAAAAGGACAGAACGGTCTGAAGGAGTTATCTTTAGATCTGTAACAAACGTTTGATTCCAGAGACCTTCCATATCATCAAACGAAGTATATGTGTTACCAAAATATTTGGCATTAGTAATAACACTGTTTTTAATGGGATAAGTCAAGTTAAGTATTTGATATTTGTTATAAGCATCGTCACCATAAAAAACGTCCTCATTTGGGTTGAAGACTATCGGTAAATGTGCGTGCTTTGGTCGCCCCACCACGGATCGGATTATTGACCTTGGTTCTTCTTCACCAGCAAAACCTGCCCTCATGACATAAGAACCATTGTCTATCACAATTGTTTCCATTTCTGAATAAATAATTCATTTATTAACAACACAATGTTTTTGAGAGCCAAGTACACGTATTTATACCTCTTTTCTAAATTTAATCAACTCAAGAATTGATGCAAAATGAAATGAGGAATTTGAACTAAAAAATTAATCTTATTTTTTAAGTGTTGAAATTGTCGAATGTTTTTGTAAAAAATATAAAGTCGGTTTTTTAATTAACGATGGAATAAATTAACTATACATTTAGTTTTTTAATTATAATCAATAGCTTTGTTTTATATATTTTTTTTTTGTTTTATTTTAATTTTTTATTTACTTTTTAACCAAATTATACATCCAAAAAAGAAAAGCAAATAATGTGGAGTTTGTAATTCCTCTTCTGGCATATCTCCGAGTAATATCAACACAACCGGCAGACCATTTAATATAGTTACTCACATAAGTGTCATTGTTATGATGTGGTTATAGGTTATACCAATTGATTTGAATAGCCTAGAAAACGATTGACAACCAGCGTTTCTTTGAGAATGTCAAATGGTAAAAATTAATAAGAAATTTACTATTTATTTATGGTTTTTAATAAGCGATGGTCGATACTATATATTATAATATAAAAAAACTGATATAGTAATTTTTTTTTTGTATTTTTGGAATATCGTTAATTAGAAATCAGACTTTAGTTTAGTGTTAAAAAAATGTTTAATAACGTAGAAATTGAATGGGTAACATTTTGACACAATTTACAATTAAATTATTTATTTTTAAACATTAGTAAGGTTTACCCGTTTTTTGAGAAAAATGTGCGTATAAAGTTTTTATATTTTTATTATTTTTAAGTTTATTAAAAAAAAAGACAAACTCTAAATTGATGAAAAATATAAATTGAGTAAGTATGCTGTGAGTTAAATGGAAAAAGTGGGGGCTTTCTTTCAAAAAAATGGTAAATGTAAAATGATTAATTTTTAGAGTATAAAACCCGATATGATATATCATTATCATGTTAACTGTAACGAAATTAAATCTTTTTTTAATTTATACAGTTTTCAAATGGATTCAAATTATTTTTTAATTTTTGAACTAATTAAAATTATAATTTTGTATAATTAAATTATTAAATAAAAACGGTTTTGACAAAAACAATTGAAAAAATAGATGAATCGTATTTAAAAAAAATAAAGTTAACATCATGTTTAAAAAGTCTTCATAATTATTTAGTTTTAAAGTTGTATAAAATGATACAATTTTGATTGTTGTTTTCATTTTTTAACCCAATGTTTTCAATTATTAACGATCTTTTTTTTTCTTTGCACTTCAGCATTTCCTATTTATTATAAAAATAATGCAACCCTTTTCAAAACAATAATTTCATTGTAATTAATGTAGCTATTACCAGTAGAAACAGTTAAGAAAAGAAATACCAAATTGGCTCATAAGAAGAGGAACAAACTATTATATAGTTTATTAAAACAAAACAAAATAATTCAAATTAAAGAGTCTATATAAGTGAAAAATAACGGCAGAACGCAACAAGTGATCCATCGAATCGAATAAATTATAATTCGAAAAAAGGTCCATAAAAGTAATACATAATTCTAAAACAACTCAAAACTGAAAATGGTGTTTTTTCTTGCATTGTGCATTTTTTTAACCAATTCAGTAGTTTCTCCTGGATGCAAAATGGTGATTACGGGAACGGATTATTGTAGTGAGTGTAACACTGGGTATGACCCAAACGACTTGCAGTGTCAAATGTGTCAAAGTATGGATCCTCATATCCCAATAACACCGACAAACCCCCTCTATTTGAAAAACAACAATGAAGAATGTGTTCCAGTATCAGTGAATACAACTGAAGAGTTATACAATGGGTATTTGACAAATAAAAGGTTGAATATAAACGAACAATATAAAGTTCCACAAAGTGATATTAAATTATACCACTCGCCTTGTTCTGAAAAGAGAATCAATAGAAATGTATTTGGTTATGGGGCTTGGGTTTCCTTTAATTCGACCACACAAAACGATTTTGATACCAAATATATCAAAGTTGAATGGGAACAGAATTTCTCTGTGGACGTTATATATTTGGAAAATGAAGAAGTAGTCTGTCATACTGCTGGAGACTTTTTAACATCACAGAGTTTTGGTATAATTACTTATAACACAGTGTATTATGCATTTGTGTGGTCAAATACCATTCCGACAAACACTCCAATTATCACTGTAGAAACGATGAGAAAGGAGAAATACCATATTGACATCGATGAACCATTATTACGTGCAATAGCAAATTCACCGAATGGGTATCACAAAACAGTGAGAATGGGTGAATGTGATTACATCCGCTCTGTATGTTCAGGGAGCATTTATAAGACTTTAAAAATACATATTGCGTCTGTGTACGAAGATATGAATTTTCAAGTCAAAAATTTGGACCGGAAGTATCGAATGGTCGAAGATGTGAAAATACTAAATAACTCGGATGAGTGTAATTGGTCGATTCGAGGGAGTAAAGAAGGTGCTTTAAGAAAAGAAGGGATCACTGATGAACTTTCCTTTGTTATCAAATTTGAAAAGGGGAAAGAGTACTTTGTGAATTACTTTTCGTATGAGTCGATTGCGACTGACCAAATTTTGATTAGAAAAGTGTGCGAGGATAACTGTAATGAAAACAGTGGTGCTGGATTTTGTAATAAGAAAACGGGCGAATGTGTGTGTAGTATACACAAATATGGAAAGAAATGCAGAGATATATGTTACAACACAAGTACAAAAGTATTTAATTTAGAATACGGAGACTCCAAATTGTTATGTAGATATGGGGAGAGTGGATGTGATGAAGATTGTCAGTGTAGTGATGGATATACTTTTGAAAACCAGATATGTGTTCCAAATTCATGTTATAACAACACCATCACCAATATGGAGTGCTTACGAGGTGATGCACATTGCACATCAACGTGTACATGTGAATTTGGATATAAGTTAATTTCGGATAATGTAACACATGTCTGTGTTTCTGTCTTATGTGGTAACAATAGATATGATGATGGCGAAGAAGTTTGTTTAATTTCATATACAATAGTAATTTAAATGAATAAATAACAAATAGTGTGATGGTGGGAATACATGTAACGTATACTGTAAATGTGTACAAGGTTATCGACCAAGAGGAAATGGGAAATGTTACGACTCTGGGATGACGTACTGGTTAATGGCAGTGTGTTCATTTGTATTTGTAGCGTTTGTGGTGTTTATTATTGCAGTTCTTGTTGTTGTGATATTCATGAGACAATTCAAAAGAAGACAAATCGACTTTAAAAAATATTTGCAGATCCAACCAATATACTTCTACGATATTATAGGTTCCTCCGAAATTACTAAAACATCGAAAGTGTTTGCCTACCCAAATAAACTTGATTTTGGAAACGATGACACGCCAAGCAATATCAACGAGACTCGATTTGAAAAGGTTATATTGACAAATAAAACAAAGCACCATGCGATGTTTGTTATTCACACAACAAACAGTCCAAAATACAGATTTTATTTTGAGCCACAAATTGTGTATTTATCACCAAAGAGAAATAAGGAGATAACAGTGTATATGACACTGTTCTGTACAAGCCACATTCTTGGAATGAAAATCCATTACACGGTGTATATATCTGATAACATTAAAACTCTTCACAAAATTGAGGAATTACTTTACGACAAAACATTTGAGACATTCAGTCTGGATGACAAAGAAGAAATGTCACTTTTAATGCAAAAGGTGAAAGAAAAGCATCACGGACACTTCACAATTACCACAGAAGCTAATCGCTCGACTTCCATTGATATTGATGAAATCGAAATTGCTGACAGACCAATTGGTGATGGTGCAAATGGTGTGGTGTATTTGGGGCTCTACCGAGGAGCATATGTCGCTGTTAAAACGTTTAATTGGGAAAATTTAACAGAGGAAGAGTCACTGAATTTGAAAGAGAAAGTGGACAACGAGTGTAAGATGATGGAGAAACTACGAAATCCATTTATAGCAAATTATATTGGTGCAGTGACTTATATCCCACAAGTCTCTATGATAACCGTCTTCTTTGAATTGGGCAGTCTAGCAGAGTACATTCGAAGGAACAATGACTTTAATGTGATACTTCCTTATAAATACAAATTGCGAGTGATGTACGACTGTGCAAGGGGAATGGCCTTTTTGCACCAAAATAAGATCATCCATCTTGATTTGAAGCCAGACAATTTACTTGTCAATTCATTCTGGTCGCAGACGTCTTCTGCTGTTATTAAAATCACTGACTTTGGAACGTCTAAGATTTTTGCTGATAGAACGTCTGATAAAGGACTTGGAACACCAATTTATGTCTCTCCAGAGTCTTATAGTGATATTTATAATGAAAAGTGTGACGTCTATTCATTTGGGATAATGGCTTGGGAATTGTACTATGCAGAAGAACCATGGAAGGATACAAAGTCTCTCTTTGATATTAAAGATCATGTCTTAAAAGGAATACGTCCCCCATTGAATGGGAATTGTCCTGTTGACTATTCAAAATTAATTAAAAAATGTTGGGACAATGATCCTAATGAACGACCTGAGTTTAATACTATCTGTTCTGATGTTAATGATATGTCTACAAATATTGAAAATGTAACTAATGAAGAAGACAATATCTACGAAGAAAAATTGAATGAAGTTGTTAAAATGAAAAAGGAAAGGGTAACCAGTTTATTGAAAAGAGATGGCGATGAAGATTAATATGTGTTTGATTGTTTGTCCGTTTTAATAGTTTTATTGTGAGTTTTACTTTGAGGTATTCTTGCGTCAAAGTTTTCAATCGAGGTATTGATTATAAAATTTAGTATAATGGTAATTCAAAATTATTATTAAATTATAATACCCAAATCATAAAAACTATATTTTTATACTTAATATATTATTGATGGTGGTCATTTTATTTTTGAGATTACGGTTTTGGATTTTGAGTTAAAAGTATAGTATAATATAGTTTGAGTTTGATATATATTTACCAAAAAAAGAACGACTTAAATAGCGTTTTTTAAAAAAGTCTGAAAATAGGTATATTATTAAAAGTAGTCCCGGAATAATAGGAAAAAAATATCGTAAATGAATTAAAAATGACTTATTATAAAACCCTTATTAATTTTGAGAAAAAAATAATAACTGGAAAAAGAAAGGTCCGCAAAAACGGGAAAAATAGGTGAAATGAACGAGATTTCGGTTGTCGGAAAGAAAACTGGAAACTTGAAAAGTAGGATTGATGAGCACAAAAGCGGAAAAGCTGAAGCTCAAAGAAGAAGAGAAAAAGAAGAAGGAGGAGGAGAAACGGAAGAAAGAGGAAGCAAAGAAAAAAGCAGAGGAAGAAAAGAAACACAAAAAAGAAGAGGAGAAACGGAAGAAAGAGGAGGAAAAGGAAAAAAAGAAACTCGAGAAAGAGAAAAAGGAACAAGAAAAGCACCACAAAGGAGGACACGAAACTGAAAAGCGTTTGTTATTGTTTATAAAAAGTTGAAAAAATCTCGATTGAGAACAGAGAGATAAGTTGAGTGGCATTAACAAAAAGAAAAGGTTGAAAAGGAGAAACCAAAGGACGAAATTAAAGAGAAAGAAAAGACTGAAAAAGATGAAAAGGCAAAAAAAGAGGAAGAAGAGAAAAAACGTTTGTTGAGATGTTTAAAAACACTTTTAACAACGCACATGTTTTTAGTGTTCTGAAAAAGTTACTGATAAATAGAAAAGGAAGCCGCTGAGGCCAAAGCCAAAAAAGAAGAAGAGGAAAAAGTAGCCAAAGAAAAAGAAGCTGCTGAACAAAAAGCTAAAGAGGAAGCTGCTGAAAAGGAGAAATTGGAGAAAGAAAAAGCAGAGAAAGATGCCGAAGAAGCCAAAAAGAAAGAGGAAGAAGCTGCCAAAGAGAAAGAAGCGAAAGAAAAGGCTGAGAAAGAGGAACAAGAAAAAGCAAAGGAAGCTGCTGAACAAAAGGCAAAAACGGAAGTTGTTGAAAATGATAAATTAAACAAAGAAATAATAGAGAAAGCAAACGAAGATGTTGAAGCTGCCAAAAAGAAAGAAGAACAAGAGAAACAAGAAGCCGACAAAAAGAAAGCTGAAGAAGAAGCCGCTAAGAAAAAGGAAGAGGAAGAAGCAGCTGCTAAAAAGGCTGAAGAAGAACGCGTTGAAAAAGAAAAGGCCGAAATTGAAAAAGCAAACAAGGAAGCCGCTGAAAAAGAGAAGAAAGAGGCCGAGGAAGCTAAAGCAAACGAAGAGAGAATTGCCAAAGAGAAAGCTGAACAAGAAGCAAAGCTTGAAGCTGAAAGAGTTGAGAAAGAGCGTCTTGAAAAGGAAAAGCTCGAGCAAGATCGACTTGCTAAGGAAAAAGAAGAGGCTGAGAAATTGGAGAAAGAAAGGCTTGAGAAGGAAGCAGCTCAAAAAGCCGAGGAAGAACGCATTTTAAAGGAAAGGGCTGAAGCCGAAAGAATTGAGAAGGAGCGTCTTGAACGTGAAGCAGCAGAAAAATTGGAAAAAGAAAGACTCGAACAAGAGAGAGTAGCAAAAGAAAAGGAGGAAGAGGAGAGAAAAGCAAAAGAGCTTGCGGAAAAATTGGCACGTGAAGAAGCTGAGAAATTAGAAAAGGAGAGAATTGAAAAGGAGGTTGCCGCGAAATTGGAACAAGAACGCGTAGCCAAAGAAAAAGCTGAGGCTGAAAGAATTCTAAAAGAAAAGGAAGAGAGTGAACGTCTTGAAAAAGAAAGACTCGAGCAAGAGAAGATCGCGAAAGAAAAGGCTGAGAAAGAGGAACAAGAGAAAGCTGTTGCTGAACAAAAGAAAAAGGAGGAAGAAGAAAAAGCAAAAAAAGCTGCCGAAGAAGCTCAAAAGAAAAGCCAACCAATTCCCACACTTGGAAACCAACCAGGTCTTGGTATGGGAATGGGTTTAGGAGCATCTCAACCTGGCTTGGGTGCTAAACCACCAGGACTTGGGCAGCCTGGATTGGGGGGAATGGGTCTCGGAGCGCAACCAACACCGCAACCAAGCCTTGGAATGGGAATGGGCGCGCCTGGACTGGGACAGCCAGGATTAGGAATGGGGGCACCTCAACCCGGTTTAGGTGCTAAACCTCCAGTACTGGGGCAGCCTGGTTTAGGAGGAATGGGACAACCAGGTCTCGGAATGGGAGCACCCCAAGGGGGTTTAGGTGGCATGGGACAACCTGGACTTGGCGCGAAGCCACCTGGGTTGGGTTTAGGGGCTCAACCTGCTGGACTTGGTTCACAATCAACACAACAACCGGGGCTTGGAATGGGAATGGGTGCACCTCAACCGGGATTAGGAGGAATAGGAGCAGCACAACCTGGCTTGGGTGTTAAACCACCAGGACTTGGGCAGCCCGGATTGGGAGGAATGGGTCTCGGAGCGCAACCAACACCGCAACCAAGCCTTGGAATGGGAATGGGCGCGCCTGGACTGGGACAACCAGGATTAGGAATGGGAGCAGCACAGCCAGGCTTGGGTGGCATGGGACAACCTGGACTTGGTGCAAAGCCACCTGGATTGGGACTTGGTGCTCAACCTGCTGGACTTGGATTGGGAGCACAACCATCGGGGTTGGGGCTCGGTGCACCTTCTGGAGGACTTGGATTGGGAGGCGCTCCAACTGGTTTGGGATTGGGTGGTGGACAGCCCACAGGTCTCGGGCTAGGCGGAGGGCAACCAGCAGGACTTGGACTTGGTGGAGGACTTGGGATGCCAGGACTCGGAATGGGCGGTGGATTAGGTATAGGTGGAATGCCAGCGATGGGCGGTATGCCAGGGCTTGGTGGTATGGGTGGATTACCCGGTATGGGTATGCCAGCTATGGGAGGAATGCCAGACATGGGAGAGATTGAAAAGCCCGAGGAAACTGCTGGTGGAGAGCAACCAAAAAAGAGAAAGAGACAAAAGAAGAAAATTATGATTTCACAGTCAGCCTTTTTCACACACGAAAACGAAGAAAAAGCAAACGAGACACTTTCAAGAATCCCCGATGACGCAGTCATTGTGTTTGATTGTGGCAGTTCGTTTATTAAAGTTGGAACAGGGGGAGGAGAACAACCAAAGAAAGTCATTCCCAACTGTTACTGCAAGATTGATGATGAAGAAGCAGAAAATGGTGTGAGGTATGAGTTTGGATACAAAGCAATTGATGAGGATGAAGGGCTTGTGTGGCCACTTGACCCACGAAAGGAAACTGATTGGGACGGGTTCTTTTCGGTTATTCAAAACATATATCAGAATGAGTTAAACGGATGTGATCCAGCCGCCCATCCAGTAGTCATGACTGAACTTCCAAGTATGAATGAAGCTGCGACAGAGCGTTTGAAAGTTATGATGTTCAATGATTTGAATGTTCCATTCTTAAAGATCGTCAACCCAGCTTTGATGGCGTTGTACGCAGAAGGCAAAGAGACTGGTATTGTTGTTGAAATTGGGAACAGAATGCAAATAGTTCCAGCAGTTGATGGGTATGTCATTGACAGTGCTATTGAAAAGATCAAAGGAAACGTCTCAGGTCTTACTGAGTACATGTCCAGACTCTTGAGAGCATGTGGATACATTTACACAACTTCTGCTCAAATGGAATTGGTGAGAGCAATCAAGGAAAGTGTGTGTTACGTTGCTTTGGATTATGATTCTGAAATGAAGAGAAAAGCAAAAGAAGTGATGAAGGAGTTTGTAGTGCCAGGTAACGAGCAGGCAAGCAAATTTTTCCAAGAAAGATTCCAATGCCCTGAAGCACTTTTCCAACCCGAAAAGGTCGGCTTGGATACACTCGGTGTTCCGGAGATGGTCTTTAATACAATCAAAAAATGCCCATTGACATCGAGAAGACCATTGCTCCAACACATCGTATTGGCTGGTGGATCAACTTTATTTGAAGGTTTACCAGAAAGACTCGAAAAGGAGCTCAAGAGACTCTGTACCGAAAATAAGATGAATCCAAGAGACGTCAAAATTATATCGTTACAAAACAGAAAGTACTTGGCGTGGGTAGGTGCATCTTTGTTGGCCGGAATGAGCACTTTGCAAGATGACGAAACGTGCACAAAGGATCATTATAGCAATCAGTAATGTAAGACATTTTTCGTTCATTTCATTGTAGTTATAGTTAATAGTTATACAATCATAACGATATTTTTATTATACAATTTCAATTGCATTTTAAAAAATATTAATTTGACAATAAATAAAACATTTCTCTGGAAATATTTATATAAAAATGTTTTCTTATTAGTTTGTTTTTTAATTATCTATGGTTTTACAAAAAATTAAAAATAAATTTATATTAAAAAAAATAAGACTCTATTAAGTTAATCATAAATTAAAGTGAACAACTTGACATGAATGTTCAAAATCCAACTTGTTAGAGTTGTTGTTTAAATTACACTCCATGTAATATTTTTCATTATTAACACAAATTATAAGAGATATTCTTATTAAAAAGGTATTGTTTAAAAAAAAAACAATTAATTAAAAAAATATTGGGATATTATCCCGAAAAAATAGAAAAAATTGTAATTACCAGACACAGAAATATTTTTATTTGAGAAAATAATTTCAGAAATTAACACAAAATGAAATACAATACACAATTTTATCGCAATTCATCAATTCGACAAACTCGAAAAGGAGATTTTTAACAAATAGTCATAATAATTTGATAACATTTCCTACGCAATCAGGAAAATAATGCGATTAGATAATGAAGAAATTCCATTTTCAGATCAATTCCCACTCTTTCTGAAATGAACAACAACTTACACAAGCTTGGGCTGAAAAGAGAGAAACCCAAAAAGACAAAAAGGTCGTCAAGTTCAATTTGAAATAAGCGGAACTATATAAGCTGGAACTGTTACGAAATATTAAAAAAAATGGCGACCGATACAGGTAGTGGAAGAGGAAAAGGTGGAAAGGGTGTCGTTCTTGGAAAGGGTTCGAAAGGGGCCAAAGGCTCGAAGGGAGGAAAGAGAATCAGAACCAAACCAGGACAACAAGACGCTCTTAAAGGTATTACCAAGCCAGCTATCAGAAGACTTGCTCGTAGAGGTGGTGTGAAGAGAATTAACGGACTTGTTTATGAGGAAACTCGTAACGTCCTCAAGCAATTCTTGGAACAAGTCATAAGAGATTCGGTCACTTACACAGAGCATGGGAAGAGAAGAACAGTGACTGCTATGGATGTCGTATATGCGCTTAAAAGACAGGGCAGAACCCTTTATGGCTATGCTTAAATTTCTTTGTGTTCTTGTTGATTTTTAGCGTTTTTTTATCTTTTCAAACAGCAATTTGGGGTGTCTTGGCATGTTCCATTCGTTCTTATTGTTCTAGAATTGTGGGGTTCTCTCTTTTTGAGAGGCTTTTTGTTTTTCGAAATGTTATTATGGCGAGCAGTTTAACAGAAAAGAAACGTTTTATTTTTTGAGATAATCAACTTTTGATGGAAAAATTGAAAGAGATGAAAATTGAAAAAATCATTTTTAATTTCAAGAAAATGTCAACTTTTCAACAATTTGATAATAGTAAACTTTAATAGTTTATTGAAAAGTAAACATAATAGATTATTATTTATAATTTAATTATATAGTTAAATAATAACAAGTAAACAACAAAGAATTACAAGGAGGAAGGACGAAGTACCTCGAAAACTAACCAAGGCATTGTCACGGAAAGGATCATCGAAAGAATCATTAATGGTGTTCCGAATACAACGAAATCGCTGATGGAATAATCGGCGACTTCCATGACCATCATGTTAGTTTGATAGCCGATTGGAAGAACAAATACCTCGCTTGCAGCCAACATCATAGTGTACATTCCACTCTTAAGACCAATGATTTGCCCCCGTTCTTGGCCCAATGGATCTTTCCCCCAATAAGCGGCCCATACCACTGGAAACATCACAGCTACAACTGCTGTATTGCTTAGTGGTTGCGTCAGCAACAAGGTGGGGATATACAAAGCTGCCAACACACCTAATTTGCCAAAAGGCGAGAACAACCGAGTCAATGTGAGTGCAAGTAAAGACCCCGAGTTAGTCTTAACCATTGCAGTAGAAAGCCCAAACGAAGCGCCTAAAATACAGAAGAGTGGAATGTCAATCGCACCAAAAAACTCTTCGACCGTCAACACACGAAATATCAGTAGAAGTAATACACTGAAAAGGGCGTATTCAACCAAATTGCCAAACTCAAAGACATCCATAAGAATAGGAAAAGCAAGTGCTATCACTGCTACCAACGTTTTATACAATGGAACATCAACGAGATATACTATATCAAGCGGTTTCGCTATTAAAAATGGTGTTGGGAAGGTTTTCGAGTACTTCTGTGGAACAGCGACAATCCATGACCGACTTGGAAACACCACCTCCTTATCCTCACGACCCGTCACGCCAATTATACTATATTGAATATTGTGGGGAAGCTCCCTCTCGTCTTTTGGCAAACACACTTCATAAAACGAGAACGCTGTTTGTGTGATGTGATCTATTTTTGGATCATCCAGTTTTAAACCCTTTTGACAGAGAACATCGGACATACTTCGCTGTGGTATTTCGTAGATTAAAATATCATTCTCTTGTACAACAACGTCTGTTGTTAATTCAATACCCGAACGGTACTTTTCAATGGTACTGTTTTCTGATATCATTTCAGAAGAGGAGGAACTTGTATTTGTTTCGATGTTACTGGTTGAACTTTTAAATGAAGTGATATTGGGTTGGGTTATAGAAAAATAGATTGAGTCCGGACTCTTCTCTTGTTCAAGTACAATAGGCACTGTCTCCTCAAGTTTTTTGCCGTCTTCTTCCTTCAAAAATTCTTCGTAGATATCTTTTCTTTTGACTGCAACGACTCGTCCATTCGGTGGGTTACACAAAGGTGTTTGGTGCAAATGTGTTCCAATGAATTGGTTCTCCTTCGTCACTTTCATGTGTACAAAAAACGTTTTCTCGTGTTTCTTTTCTTTCTCTTTCTTTTCTTTGTTTCTGTCAAGCAGTGATGTGCAAAAACAGCAGTACAAATACCCAACAATGGCAACAGGACACGCAACTAGTCCAATTTCAAAGAGCGGCATCTCAAATTTCAAATTCATATGAAACAGCGAATTTGTTTTGGAGACTTGTTGGTAGACCAACCCACGCCCAACCAAATTCGTTGAAGTTCCCAATATAGAGTTCATCCCACCAAATATAGCACAGAACGACACAGGCATTAACATTTTCTTTGCTGAATGCCCAGAAGTTTTTGCCCAAGTCTGGATGAGTGGAATCGACATAGCCACAACAGGCGTGTTGTTGAGGAATAAGGAGAGGGCCATCACAAATGGCAAAAAGCGCATTGCGCTTGGAAAGACGTAATATTGCTTTGTTGATGGCAATAAGAAGTGGACCATCTTCTCGAGTAATTGTACTTTATTAATGCCAGCTGATAGTATCAATGCTACCATTACCGTTAACGTCGAACTATCAGAAAAGCCCACAAACGCTTCGTCCAAATCGATCACACCCAATGCTAACAATATCGAGACCGTTAAAAAGACGACGATCCCGGGGTGCACCAAATCAGCAATTAAAACGGTCATCATCACATCAAATATCATTAAAAACAAATACGTCTGTATGTTAGATTATATCATCGCCAATTGTTAAAAAATTGTTGTTACAATGAAATAAATTATAATACTAATAATTATTTAATAGAACAAACAGTTGAATGTAATTGAGTTTCGTAATGGGTGTACCAGTCGAGGTAATACAAATAATTAATTATAATAGTGAATACAATGAAAAAAATGAGAGTTCCTCTAAACGGCGCCAGAATCTTCAGTACATGGATTAGATCCCATTTTTTCCAGTTCCATACCATTAAGTTTTCAAGTTCTTTTTTTTTCGTTATTCTTTTCTTTGAATAGTGAAATTAAGAGACGGCTTTTTTGTTGAATTAAATCGAATGGAATTGTGTGCCTTTTATTAAATCGTTATATTATTATTATCAGTAAAATAATATAATAAGAATTAGAATATAAAACAATTAAGTGCTTGCAAACCAAAAGTGTTAAGAAAATGGTTCAAAAAATTAAAGAAAATGTGTTAGAAAGCAGTGGGCACCTTTGCGAGTTCTTCTGGTGTTAACAAATCGAGACCCTTGATCGATTGATATTGAATTGCATTGACTGGACATACTGATGCACAAAGACTGCACCCAATACACTTTTCTTCGTCAACAATGTACTTCTGTCCATTCTTCTTAATAGCTGTGGTCGAGTTGTCTCTGCATGACAAAGCGCACGATCCGCATCCAATACAGTTCTCTTCAATATGAGCACACACTCTCCACTTCTCTGGGCCTTCGAGGATTTTTCTTTCTCCGATATGTTTCAAAGCAATACCAGTCACCTCAGCAACAGTTGGAACCTTTCTGTCTTGTTTGCAGTCCAATTTCCAGTACATAGTCTTCTCCCCTTGTGGCATAAATCTCTCAACTCCTTGTGAATTCAAGTACCCTCTCAAATCCGGTCGAGACCAGCAGTACAACAAGAACTTCGTTCCTGAGATGATTTCATCAACAATGTCATACGACCACTTCTGAATAGACGAGCACATCTGGATGACTGAGGCACCTGTGTAAATCAATTGCATTGCTGTCTGTGCAGATCTCACTCCACCAATACCAAGCAAGTGGCCTCTAATGTTCTCGTTGTGTCTGAGGACTTGTGCAATTTGTCTAATGGCAATTGGTCTGACCATATCACCAGAAAGTCCTCCAGAAATGGTGTTCTGGTTAACACCCACTTGTGGCCATGGATGTCCTGACATGGTGATCTCTGAGATTCCAAAGACTGTATTAATCGTTGAAACACCAGTAGCACCTCCTCTCATAGCAGCGGCAGCAAGCTCTTCGATGTTTTGGACATTTGGAGTTAACTTTGGGTACACTGGGATCTTAACTGCGTCGACAACATATCTCGTGCATCTCTCAATAGCAGAGGGAGAAACACCAATGGCCATAGCCATGGCATTGTGTGACTTAAACCCACCGGTACATCCTCCTTCCTTTCCATCATTGCCATGACACTCGTTCGGGCACGAGAAGTTCAATTCCAACGCATCAGCGCCGGCTTCTTCCGTCATCTTAGCGAGTGACTGCCAGTCTTCTTTGTTGTCCATACACATAATAGAAGCAATGACGATTTTATTTGGGAACTCTTGTTTGAGCTTTTTAATTGAATCGAGCCAATAGTGATGCGAGTGTTCTGAGATCATAACAATGTTATTGTATGATGTGGATTCTTGGGAATCATACACCTTAACAATTCGAATGTGATTGTTCTTCTGAATATCTTTCTCCAATGGATATGTCTTAGTCAAAGCAAACCCAAAGCCAGCCTCAAAACATCTCTTCAAATGATCATAAGTCCCAGAGACTGGTGCAGATGAAATACCAAATGGATTTTCATATTTAATTCCATCACATACAACTGATATATCAACATCTTCAACGGGAGTATGGAACTTTGGTATTCTCTTGACACCATCATTCTCTTTAAGAATTTCAGCAACAACTACCTCAGCATCATGAACGGCTTCTACAATGGAGAATGATCTTCTGAAATCTCCTCCAATGTACAAATCAGCTTCACCATCTTTTCCTTTGCTCACAAGTCCTTTCTCATCAGCAGTTCCTTCGACAAAGTTGTTCACAAGTCCAAAGCCAAAGGCGCAGATAACAAGATCAGCTGGAATAAGTCTTTCAGATTGGTTTGGATCGTACAAGTCTTTACAAATGACACCCTTAGCATCGAGTCTCTGTGGTAATACCTTAGGAATGATTTCAATGTTCCTCTCAATGACTTCAATCATTTGTTTCTTGTGGCATGTAGCAGTTCTGATGTCTTCTCTCATCACCATTAAGACTTGTTTGGCTCCATGATCTTGTGCAGCTAACGCACAATCTACGGTGACATCCCCAGACCCTAAAATGGCTACGGTCTTTCCTTTCACATCGAAAGTGCCATCAGCCATTCCATTCAAGAACTCGCGAGCCAGTGGAGCCTTGTCGAAAGTGTATGGGCTTTGTCTTCCACAGCAGACAAAGACGTAGTTGTATTGTTTCCTCAAATTATTGATATCTTCACTCTTCACGTCGGCGTTCACTTTGACTTCGACGTTTGGATATGCAGTGACCAATGAAATTTCAAAGTCAAGATTCTCTTTGGAGTATCTCTCTTGTTGGATTTCCTTTCTCAAGATACCTCCCAAAGTCGAGTTTCTTTCATAGATGACAATCTTCTTGAAATTGCATCGAGCAAAGTACGACGCGGCAG